>NC_080705.1:54646008-54946900 GCF_943734765.1 Anopheles ziemanni
CCTGGTAATGTTTACAGAAAAATTACCGCGTGAATAATTAAGCATAAAATAAACTTCCTCCGAAGATATAGTCCCACTAAAGTATTGCGAGTTGCCGCCCGGATAGTGATTAAAATTCTCTCGTCTTCGTAAACACAGCCCGATAAGATACGCCACCCACCGTCCCGCTTTGAGTATTTTCCTCATCTGTATTAGCTGTCCGCAACCGTAGTAATTAACGATTACTGCATTTGATCAATTTGGTTCTGATAACAACAACCGTAGCCCTGGGGTGGCGTCGAGACAGTTCTTTTTTTTGCGTGGGGTTTCCCCCGTATCATAAAAATTAACGGAACTCCAGTGGTTCGACTTAGATTGTATTTTTGTTCAATAAAAATCTACAAGATACGTACGCTTCAGCACGCTTCGCTTCAAAACAGCTGTTTAAGTGATAAGCGACTTCTGGATCTTTTTTATAATTCTCAACAGCTTGCGACACTTTGTACAACATTGACAGGAAAAATAAATAATGATAATAACATGCTTAGACACTCGTTTTCCGATTGTGGACCGATTAAGTCATTGATGCGTCATTGAGATGGCACGCTTCGCTGATTTAGCTCAAGTTGATAAAGAACTTGAGACTCGAGCTCGTTACGTTTCATTAGCTTTATTGTGTTCTGCCGTTGGCTTCTTCCTTCGACCCCCCCCCCTTTATTAATATTGATGTAATCATAGACAAGCAAAACGAGTTCCATACTCAACGATTAGTCAACGTAAGAATTGCATCGAAAGTTTGCGAGCATTGTTGCTCTACGATGCGGCTTTGGCGTTCATGCGATCCAGACCACTTTCCATTCTTAAATTGCTCCATTACCGTTATGACACATAGTAACGCTTAAAAACTGTATTTTGAGGACGTGAGACAACGTCTTTTCTTTACTCGTTGGCATGAATTGTAAATCTTTTGGTTAATAACTATTAACTGGTGCGATATCCAATTAATTAACTGTAATTAGACGACCATTGAGTAGAATTTGTATGATTTCCTCCGACGCCATATAATGGATAATGATAGCAGTGAGCATTTGTTGAGCTTCTTCTGTTATACAAATATATTGGCCTTCTGCTATAAAAAATTAATGATAAAGAAATTTAAAAAAAGGAGAATTTCTTGACTTTCTATTGAGTTGAGTATCCACAATTCCAGAATGATTTAGTGCAAATCTGTCAACACATTCTAATTTACACGATGACGACACATTCTTATCATTCGTATGGTTATAACGTAGGACAAAGCAATGCATCAAATAAGAGCTTCTATAGGCCTGTGTTTACAAGCTGTCCAATCGAATGATGCGGGACGTACTGGTACTGGAATGCTAATAATACAAATGATTAACGATGATGCAAAATGCAAGTGCATCGAAAGTTGCTGCATGAGTAGAGCTATTTTGCTTGCGTTTGTTCCATTGTACATTGGCGTGAACATGAAGATAACGGTCTTATACTTGTTTACAAATAAAAAATATATTATTGCACTTCATTTTTATCGTACACTGACTAGAACAACTGGTCTGGTCTAATTGCACGCTCATTTTTTGTGTTACATCAAAGAGTGAAGCGAATAAGCAGACCTTAAGTGATGACATCCGTTCGCAAACTGATGAAACTCGCAACCATTTTCCGAAAGTCGCCGGTTTGAAGAAACACAGTAATGGAAATGGATCAAGAATGTGGCTGTAGAAGACGACGATGATTGAAAGGGGGTAGGTTTTAATCAGTAACCGGGCTATAAATAAAGCGTCACTCGAACTGAAAAATTATTGGCACCAATTGAGACTAAAGTGAAACCGTATTTTGAGTGGGTTGATATAGTTGATACACAGGAGCATC
Source organism: Anopheles ziemanni (assembly GCF_943734765.1). Taxonomy (NCBI): domain Eukaryota; kingdom Metazoa; phylum Arthropoda; class Insecta; order Diptera; family Culicidae; genus Anopheles; species Anopheles ziemanni. The sequence goes on from NC_080705.1 coordinate 54,647,884, forward strand.
GAGGCAGACCAGGAACACACTGTGCATATATCTATATTTCTGCATGTATATATATACAAGTTCAAACTTGAGGAAACAAGATGGTTGATATTGATTGACCATCGGTATTGATGAACCTGGATGATGTTTCAAAACTCTGCTGTTACTGTCAAATTTTCATTTTTGTACATTTCTTGATCAGTTATTTATTTGATCGAATTATTTGATGCACTTCAAAATGACGTAAAAACATGTTGGTATGAACGTAAGTTGGCCTGTTGTTGTATCGATTTTCTACAACCTTAATTATTCAAAATTATTCTAGTTCTACATATATTAATGGACTTTTTTTGGCGTAATCATATTCCAATATATTTTAATAACAATACCAATATCGCGAAGTAGAAATTAATTTATATGAAAAAAAAAACAAAAATACATGTACGTATGCGACACATTTTTCCATTTCCATCTGTGGCTGTTTCGCGTTCCCGAAAGGTCACGATTATTTTTATACAGTTGCTATTTTTGCCTGTACTCTTACTGCATCCGTGCGACGATCCATTTTCCGAGCGTAGGTTTAAAATTCATAAAGTTCAGCTGGTTAAAAAGACTCGGATTTACGTGTGCTTCTTTTTGTACCGTTTTATTTAGTTGATATATTTGCGCGCCAAAGTGGAATTTCGCCGGCCGGCGTTTTGCTTGTCGGCACCGTAACTTTCTGCATCGTAGATCGCGTTGGCTCTCTGCACGGCATGGAGAAAAGAAATGCAAGTACCTAATTCCCGCCCATCACCGAGAAGATTGGGCGAACCGGGCCCCGGAACTGGACAAACCGGTTCTCCCGTGTCAGGTTTCTGTTAGTTTATGTTCTTGTGTGTGCGCGTTTTGGAAGAAGGTAATTTATTTAACTAAATACACAGGCACGCTCTGGTGTACCCAGCAGTACTGCGTGGGCCTTTAAAGTGTGTTGTTTTCAGTGCGATCATTGTGTCGTGGTGTCGTTTCTGCGATGTTTTTACGAGCCAAAGTTGTTCGAGTGCTTGTGGTTAAAAATGGTAAAATTCGTTGGAACTTGTTTTAGTTTTATTTTTCACTAGCGCAGAGGATGCCCGGAACGGGATTTAAACTTGATCGAAAGTTCGGGAACACATTTATAGATGCATATTCGACTTCGATGCGCATTGGATTACGCTTCGTTGGATGTTTATGCCGGATTCTATATTTATTAATTTCAATTATAGAGAAATACGGTGAACGACAAAACAATGAATTAAAAACATTTGAAAAGCATTTAATATCTTGTATCTTTGGTGTGTAAGCACGCTAAACACGACCGCATCTTTTTGCAGTTGGCAACAGAACCTTGGTTGGTACGTTAGTAAAGGCGAATTAAACCTCCTGTAATAAACTATCAGCAGTTTACCATTTTTTTGCCAATATTATTGTTAACCGGCAGGTTTCATACGCCCATTTTTATGAAGCCATGGTTGATCAATAATTTATAGTATCAGCTTTGGCTTTTTTTCTATCTATCTATCAGCGTGATTATATAGGCTAAAGCAGAAAACAGGCATCATGACAGCTAAAACATCGATTTGCTAAATCACGCGGTATGGAAAGTTGTGACTACATTTTCGCAAACACTGATCGCAATAAAATCGTAAATTGCAACTCTTAATCGAACCGTTGACGTTAGCTTTCGTCAAGCTGGAGGTCAATGTGCGCTCTGCATTTTCTTCTTTTTATACGTTTTTTTATGTATTTTTTAAAAAAGAAGGCCGTCAAAAATACAAAATTGTCTCTGCAAGATTAGAATGCAATTTAAATGGAAATGATATAAATACATTAAATCAAATCTTCTTTTTATTGGGTTTTATTCTTGCTAGAACTTCTTCATAGGCCAGTTACAAAGTCATTTCATTTACATATCTCAAAAGAAGTTTACTTATCTTAGAAAAATATATACACTTTCCCAAACAATTTCAACACGCCCTACCACTGTTTGAATTCCTGAACTGGCAATTTAAAAATAAAATTTACCGCTGATAGCCAATGTCAATGCTGCATACAGATCCCAATCGAAAAATCGATACACATGCGTTACATATTAGCTCGTACTATGTGTGTTGCAAAAACTCCACCGTACCTTTACGAACTACTTTCCACCCGAGAATGTTCCCGACCGCTGGGTGTTGGCTATGAATCAACCTGCCCGATCTAGGTGCCCCTCTCGCTGCAAGGGAAATATATTTCCTTCCTTTAGTTGTCCCAACCGCGAGTTTTTTTTCTCTCAATGTCTACAATTCAAACGACATGTAAATTGAAAACCATCCCCTTCTCATATCTGCATACGCTACCGTCCATCACCACTCTCGCTTTCCGTTGCATTGCAGATTAGTTTGAACAAAAACTGGGGGGAGTACGGGATGGGAAAACTTTGCTCCAGTTTATCACTACCGGAAGTAAGTCGGGCCCTGGCAGTCTCATCGCTATGTGGGTATGTGGGTTCGTTGTTGATATTTTATGGAGCAACAACGAAGGGCTTTAGTGCTTCCCGTGCGGAGACAAACGGTTATATAGTTCCGATGCGCTAGGAACATAGGAGTCCTAACGACATGCAATAGCTCATTCGTGTACGCGCCATCTTTCGCCACTTTGGTCGCATCATCGGAATGGAATCCGTACAATTCAATTCCACGTTCTGAGCGCGGGCAAACCCGACACTACTGTTTATCCGTTAGACAGGGAAAGGTAAGGAGGTTTGAGAATGTGGAGTCAATATTCCATAACGTATGGCCGACTTACTGCTCCCCCCATTTGTTTGTTCCTGCCACGACTAGCTGTTGGACAGAAGCAGGTCTGGAAGCTAATGATGAAACATAACACGTGGAACGTTGCAGGTGTTGATGGAATTACCCCATACCACTAGACCGTGTATGGACAACAAAGTGTTCCTTGGACTAGGCCTCATGGTCTCCAGGAACATCCCATAGGGATGGGAGGTGCCTTCGACCTTGCGTACCTATCCTGTTGCTAGCCGAACGCTGAAAGATGGTCAAAACATGTGTTCGTCCACACGATATTCTATGGCTTCTAGGCATATTTCGGTTACGCCTGCTAGCACAAGCGTCGAAACGATGATGGAGGTCATCAATCGATTTATTGATTCGATTAGCTCTGTTCCTATAATTAGAGGATATTAGATGGAAAATTCTACCTTTAAAATATGCTTGGGAAACTTTAATCTAATGGGTTTTTTTTACTTTTCTTCTTTACAGACGAATCTGTGTTGTAGCCGTCGTTCTTATATCCAACGGAAAACTATCGAACGAGCGTCGAAATACGTTAAAGTATATGGCCAGAATACAAGGAAGTGAGATACGAGGAGCAGGAAATAAAAACATTTCACACCACCGGAACCAACGGCACGTGTACTTCTACTCTGATTAGAAATTCTGAATGAACCCCTCAGCGCAGTGTGACTAAGAGGGACGCGCTCGTCTTATTTCGCCGAATTTGCAGTTTCCAGCCGCGGAATGTGGTGCGTATGCACATGCCAGTGGTAGAAAAAACAGCAAAAGCAGCACCAGCAGCAGCGTGCCAAAAAGGAAAATAAAAACATCAAACCTGCTCTCGAAAGCGCCGTTCGCCGTTCTCGGCCCACCAATCGTTGGTACGTAGGATCGTATGCGCCGAATCGGCCTCACCACCCCCTAGCCAAGTGCATCGTTTGGCATCGAGAAAAGGAAAAGCCGAATAGTGGCGTCAGCGGAACCGGCCAATCATACGCCGGTACCATTTTGCTTCGTCCGCGACGGCTAGTAGTAGTAGTAGTTGTTCGAACTGGGTTGAACAGTCTTCACCATCATCGTCGTTGTCGTCGTTTGGAAAAGGCAGCCGCAGCAGCACCAGCAGGATCCACTCATCACCGAATCGTTTTGGAGGAAGGCATTAAGCACATCCGATTTCTTCCTTGTGTGGGAGTCCCTAAGTGTGTGTATTTGTGTGCTGGTAGGAAAACGGACGGCGCACCATTCTCCACGAAAATCACGCGACGATTGTTTAGTCGGTGGGACCAGTCAGTCGCAGCAGCGCTGCCGAGTAATTGAAACCGGGCACCCCGACGGATGAACGCGCTTTCATAAGCCGACAAGCGAGATATAACATACTGCGTATTACCATCGGCTTCCAACGCCAGCGACCCTTGTACGGAACCTGCGAATCCGGCCGGCCGAGCTCCATTGGAGGTTCGAGAATAATCAACATACCATCCACGGCCCGGTAAGGGGACGATTGCGTCATCCGGGAGGAGGTACGGGCGTGTACGTTATTAAGCCAATTGTGGATACTAAAGTGAAGGCTTAACGTCGCACCGGGAAGAAAGTGTTCTCAGCAGTGTAGATTGGTCGCCGACAGAAACACTTCTCTGTCGGTGACATTGTAACCTGCGGTTCTTTGTTCTTCTTTCAATTTGCTTCAGTGGTAGCAGTGGATCACATCGATCATTAGTTGATTCCTAGGGCCAACTCGTGTAGACCCTATAACAGGCCCTTGCTAAACAGGCCTTGCTTACGCCACACAACCCGGGCTTCCTGAGAGCAAAGCAGACGAAAGAGAAGTCTCTTCTGTAAGACAGTAGATCAACGTTCAGAGAAGGAACAAACTACAAGAACCAAACCACAAGAACGTACAGGCGCCGATAGACAACTCCGGCGACTCACCTTATCGCGTACTAGAAAGCGCTCGCACTCTCGATCCTCGGCTATTGGCGCGATCGAGCGGTAGTGCATTAAATCTGGGGCAACACAGGCGGTTCCCATGCTAAACTACCGCCTCGTGTCGACGCACTTCCTGAAGCAGCCATAGATTCGCGGCACCACCACCGGCACGGCGGGGTCCCCCAGCAAGGTCGTAAAAATGTGCAGAGATCGGGATATGCCACTTCGATGAATTGCGACGCAACTGTACACTCTGCATTGTTTGTCACCACCGTCGTCCGGTATCGAGTTTGTTGCCATCGGGTGCAGCGCAGAGATTGAGTGAGTGAGTGAGTGAGTGAGTGAGTGTGTGAGGAAGCGTGAAAACAACAACAAGCGTGAGAGCAAGGAGCGAGCACGTCACGACCGCACTTAGTACTACTAGCTACTACCTACCACATCTACTACCATTAATACTACTACAATAATCAAACTGCTCCCGTTTTGGGGCGGTCCTGAACGACCACCACCGAACCAACACCTCCGCTGGTGCGTGTACGAGACGTACGTTGTATAATCGCCGAAAACGGTGTGTGTGTGTCTGTACACAGGAGAGTAAAGAGGGCCGGTGCTCTGTGGTGTGCACACACGATCCTTCCGTTCTAGTAGCTGGATGTCATCAGAGGACGACGCGTCCTAGTAGTGTTGCTACTTCAATCCTTCCGTTGTGTCTGGAGATTCAACGTGTACCCGCCGATTGCGAAGTCGACGAACGGGGCGAAATTAATCGATCGGTTAATTGATCGTAATTGTTAGCACAACAACAGCGAACACCGACACCGACAGCGGCGTGTCTCTTGATTGAGACGATTTCACCGCATCCAAGTACCGAGTACGGCTGGGTGTGAGGCGATCGTATAGAGATCCAACAATTTCGAGGCTTTGCATACCAGCAGAGAGTCATACGAAGGACGGTTGGGCGAAGGTGTCACCGGAATCATCCACCTACTCCATCGCTCACACAGAAGATCACGGTTATTTGGAAGATCATCTTATAGGAGATCACCTGCTGCGTAGCCGCTACTGGCAAGTCTGATTTCACATTTTGTGAATGTGTTTGTGTATCTATTACACTGTGTCTCACGAAGTGTTTTGTTATCCGTCCCTTAGAGGGAAAAAGCGGTGGAGTGCCTGAAAAGGTCTACAACGAAAGAGAAAGCTCTGTTGTTGGGTTTTGTTTGTTGTGCCTAGGCGGGAGGTCTGGTTCATACAAAATTAGAAGTTCATTACACCATTTCCTCACATCGGCGATCATTTATAAGTGTTGTGTGTGATCGAGGTCGCGGAAGTAGCCACCAAGGGGGAATAACATCAGGAAGTGCATCATCAACGATCGGCCATCCATAGCAGAAGCGGTATCGGAAGTAGCAGTTGAAAAAGTTGCAACAGCGACGACGCACGCTGTCGCTTAGCACCGTTAAGCCGCGAAGATTCCACCCAAAATTGAAGCATTTGCCAAAAACTGCTGGGAAACTGTAACCGCTTGCGTGGTAAGTTGTATGCATAGTATCTTTTACGTGATTTCATGTTTGACGCCGGCTAGAAAATCAGCATGGGAGCATCCTCTCGGTATCAACTAAAATCAGAGCCTCCCTGTACGAGAGAGGATGGATTATCCGCGATGGCAAAGTAAAGACTCTAGTGACCCCTGAGACAGACGTGTCTTAAGTAAGAAGGTCACTCGGAAAAAGAAAACAAACAACTCATCTGGGAAACGCATCTAGGTTTTTATTACTTTTCCCTACGCTCACATTTGACGATCGCAAATGTTGCTGCAGCTACGAAGGTCCGGTTTATTACCCTCCGCCCTGATCGCTCTTGACCTTCGATGCGTTTAGGGCAACATTACAATTTATTGGCAGTCTGCCACTCGCTTCACAGTCGTTGATTAACGGTGATGATGTTTGTACGATATTTGTTCCTTCCTGGTGCATTATGCGCATTGAGGGTTATGCCTTTTCCTACTACTATCGTTAGCCGATGGAGATTTAAATAGTTTTTAAAAAGCCACAGCAACACAGCTTAAACTCCGCATACCATGCTTGCTTCTATGTTTAATAATTGTAAATTTAAAGATATTCATAGTCATGACAATGTATCTTTAAATTGTAGGATTACGTTTTATTTCGAACGTTCCTTTAAATTTACATACCAAACACATAAAATTTAATGTGACCAAAACCCACTTTTAGTATTACTAAGAAAAACTTCTTCAATTGGTTTTAATCATTTAGCAGCCGCAAGATTTTTTAAAGAAACCTTCCGGCTTTGGAATGGAATATTTTTAAATTTGTTTGTTAAATTTGGCGTACAAATGATTTGCTCTAGTACATATTTTTGTATGATACTACAGCTAGAGTATGTAGGAAATTGTTTGACACATAGCCCCAATGCAAGTGGAATTGTTTGCTGAAATCAATATATCATAGTTCTAACTAAGATTCTTTGTAAAATCTAAACGGACAAAAGAAGCTTCTTTACAGCATTCAGGAACCATTGTCTGTATAAGTTTAGACTGTTTTACTGCTCATTCCTTTGCAATGGCTAGAGATGAAAGTAATTAGACTGGCCAGAGAAGCGGCGATAGAGCAGCCGTTTTGTTTTCGTCGCCATCGTGCGCGCCTCCGCGAAAGCGAAGAAAAAACAGTCAACATGATATATTTTTAGCACACCAGCCGCAAAAAGACATCAATCCCAGGATGGACGCTGACCATTACAGCCGACCGAATGGCATCGTCCCGGTTCAACCAATCCTCTGCCGGCTGTTATGATGTTTGTTTGCCGCTGGCGCAGAATGATGTTGATGCGTCAGAATTGGTTTGCGGCAGTCCGCTGTTCCCTGCCTCGTTGGCTGTTGTTCTCTTCATTCTCTTAACCATGACTTATCTTTGGTCGTTTTCATTTGTCTCTTCGTTTTCTTTGTGTGCTTTTTTCGTTTTTGGTTGTTGATCGAAAACAAACAGCAACGTAAAACGCGTGCGATGGAGCGTGGCGTGAAGCTGGTTTTGCGATAGGAAATGATTTAATCACCAACGAAAGAAGTACACTACCTCCGAGGCCAGGCCTTGGGATAGTCCATAGATTATTTGAGTTGTGCTTTTAAAAAAATAAAGTTAACTCGATAACATTTCAAAACAATTAAGAGGCAAAACATCTGGCATGTTAATTCACTTACTTCCAATAAAGTGGCTAAATAATCAAGGGATTAGCGTTTCATTAATTGGTTTCGACGCAGAAATAAGTCAATATTGTATTCCAATGAAACAAACATAATCTAGAGGAAAATGATGTCGTCATCCTTTGGATGGCAACTGATCGTTGATCACCTCGATTGTCCGGAATGACGTATTTGGCTGTGATATTATATCCCGCAAACAAATTCGACCTACGCCTGGCTATCTATTTTCCCTACCCATAGGCGATGTTTTCTCAGCCAATTCCGCCCAGTTTTGCTATAAATAAAGTCCGGCGCGAATGCATTTCTCGTTGGTGGCGTTTGGTAAACTGGAAGAAGCCACTTCATCACCGAAAGGGTATTTTTGAGGTATAAACTTCATATCATATCAATATAATGCTGACAGATTAATAACCCTTTGCCACGTGTTTGGAACCTTTACGGAATATGAAAACCAATTCGAAGCTGAACTGTGATGCAGGAACATTTATCATTAGCATTAACACTTCTGGTTACATCCTTTGGATTACTTCTTCCCCAAGGGAATGAATGCATCTAAATCTGTGTTACATATTTACACGCTTTCCGGCCAGATTATTTACCGGCAACGTTTTTACTAGTCATCGCGTGCGTATGACTCGGGCGTGGGAGATATTTTTCCCATACCAGTAGCTAAGAACCTAAGATTGAAAAAATATGCACACACACCTTTGGCTTCTGGTCACCGGATCGCGCTCACTTCTGTGTTTACTTTTCACGCACGCCATCCGTCGGTAGGTCCTTAGAGAGTTGTCGAGTGTGACACATATTCAAACGGTGAGAAGTTGGCAGGCAAGGGGCCACTCGTCAACCAGAGGTGCGACGATGTATTGGATCTTTTCACCGCAAATGGTCAGTTTTCACCTTTGCTGACGCAATCAGCTCACCCTCTTGCCGTACAGTTTGTACGTTCTAGACGATGGCGCAAAAGAGGTTACTTTTTTTTGCTCTTCTCCGTTTTCCTTGGCCACAATCCCAGCACTCTCGAATACCATTCGATGATTAATAATGCAGTAGATGTACACATGCTTGTTCCGTGTCGACCGGTGGAAACGGGACTATTTTGGGAATATGCCCAAACAAGGAACCCTTAGCGTTTTGGCTGCATTCCACAGAACGCGAGGGAAAAATATTGGCTGATGGATTGAATTGAAACGTGTTTTGTTTTGGTTTTTTCGACGCTCCTGTGTTTTATAAATATTTAAACGTTATAGTGGACGTTACAGTGGATGGTAATGAATTAAGACATAATTTCGTATTCATTTAGAGGGTTTCATGACCTGTGGTGACATTTCATTCTCAACATTAATTACAGTAATTACTCTTCTTTTAAATTACATTGGGCAATTCAACAGACTTGTAACAGGGTTTCAGACACTCCTCGTATTCAGTTTGAGGAAAAATGTAAAAGGCACATTTTTGTTTTCATTTTGCAAAGTTTCGTTGATAAGTTCCGGCTTCGTTTTATAATTTTAAACCAGTGCGCATTAAAATAATAGCATATTGTTCTCCTTATTTAGTGATGTATATTTCCTTATTTTCTATAAAAATCTAATCCACACTCATTTGGAAATGTAGTTGCGCACAAACAAGTCTTGCTTGTTCGCTCTGAATTGTAGCCGCATTGAAGTTTATTATTACCGTCCTTTTTCATCCGTGGCTGAAGCGAAAAATGCCTGCCTAAGATAACATATTTCGCAGCGTTCCGAATTACTTTACGCGTGGTATGCCCAATTCCTTTTATTACTTTGCCCTCCGTGAATCATCGATACGCCTCTGCCGCGACGCAAATTGCGTAAGCCTGTGAGATAAGTGTTTTGTTTATAATTTTCTACTCCTGTGGTCACGTTTTTCCTGCTTTTTCAATTGATATTTTGCAACGCTCACCACGTTTGGGTTGCGTGAGCGGCAAGGATCTCGTGAGAAAGAGGAAATTATTCAGCCGGTAGTAGAGATAACGCAATCAGTTTGACTGAATCGACTGCTTTCAATCTCGCCTGCAATGCATTTAATTAAAGTTTCTTACAAGAGGTGCTCCTGGGCGCAACAGCCTCAACACACATCAATTCTCCGGACACCTAATCAATGTACAATCTGATCTTTGAACAGTTTTAACAGAAACTTGCCGAGTGGGGTTGTCCCTCGATTGGACATTCTTGCCCCTTGCTACATGAACATCTTCGTATCGCGTGGCTTATACATTTTATTTACAAAAACAAAAAAACGTGCCAGCAGCAACAAAAACAATATGGCAACTGTAAACAAATGTGTGCGCTGCGCGCTGATAAGAATCCTCCTGATAGCAGACGTTGTCGTTTGTCGCAGCTTGTAGTTTGTACATTTCAAGCCAGACCTGCTGGCCGAAGAAATTGAAATCGAATGCGATGTCAGCATGGTAATTAGACTGAGGCTAATCGAATGACCACGTCGATCGTGGATGATGACCCCGAGGACAATCGTCAGCAATCGCCCCTGACCTTGCCCGCGCTGTAATACAGAGTTGTATCGACGGAGTTCAGTCGACATGCTAATGGCAAGGAGAAAGAACTGAGATCACCTTCTTCACATTAACGCACAAACGCACACGAATGGGCTGTGTGCAAATCTCGAGGTGTTAATTACTAGGAGTGTATCTCTGTTCGTGATCCTCGCAGCAAAAGTGGGTATGAATCAGTTTGGTTCAGATTTAATCGGTACTCGACCGTTTCTTTCTGGTTGTCACTAGTAGTGCAAGCCAGCAGACTGCCTGGGCCTTTCTTGGGAACGGAAAGTAAATAGAGCAATGAAAGGGTAACATTTCAACGCTTATCTCGAAAGATGTACCCTCAAGCTAAATGGCCATGGTCAAGTAACAGTAGGTTCCCCGTTTTAGCTTGTTTGTAAAACATTCCAGAAATAATTGTAAACTGTTTACTTTTATACCAGCTATTTCCGAGCTGGGATAATGTAATGCTTTTTCTTTTTTTGTATTACGTGGGAAAGAACGAAAAAACTCCAACTGAGTCAGCCTCATTGGACTGACTATCTACAAAGGGATCTAGTAGGCCCTTCATGGGGAATGATCGCAAATGACAAAACCTCTTCTAACCGTATTTGAAGCTCATGTGAGGTTCAAGGTACCAACAAGGTTTATGAAATGTACATCGAATCGGACTGGCTATTTTATGAGAATGACAGAGGGTAACACAGCTCTCGATGTCTTTTAGGTAACTCGGCAAAGATCGGCGAAGGCGCGGAAAGTGTGAAGATGGTAAAGACAAACCTCTACTAAAACAGGTAGAGGCAAATGCAGAGAAAGAGAATGCAAAAGTAACACTATTTGCTGTATACATACGTAAATAAACTAGGAAGAGATAAATAGCAAACTATAAATGCAACGCATTGCGTCTAGTACCTCTGGAGCGATCCTCAAATTATCTCAAAGTTGATCCTCATTATTTTTGTTGTGATCCTTATTATTTTCTAAGCTGCTATATAACCAAATCTGATGTTAAACATTGTTTTTTTGCTGCTGTGAAAAATGGTTGTATCTCATTACAAAAACTTAGTCCAATGCACTTGAACTTCTTCTTTCTTCTGAAAAAAGAAGATTTAATCAGTGCACTAGCAGTGACCAATGTGACACTCAATCAGTCGTGCCCAGAAGATGATTACCTTTGTTATATAGAGAAACGTATTCGCATGCGCTTCCCGGTGGTACCGGGTTGATTTGCAAACAAAAAAATTGAGCACGTTTTTGCTGCGCCGTAGAGCACTGATAAGCGTCCACGTTTGCCGCAATACATACAAACACTTGACACCGGTGTGTGTCCAATCGAGTGCCATCGTCATCGTTCGCCATTTCAGCAGCAAAAAAAAACGAAAGCGGTAGAGCCGGTGGAAGAAGATGTTGGAAAGCATCCCAGCTATCTACGTCGATAGATTACGTTCTGTCCGATTACGAGATGGACTGCGACATCACGTCTGGTACGTGGTGGTGGTGTGTTCACCTCGATGCATGTTTTTTTGTGGTGCCGCAGTATAAAAGGGATGCCGGAAGGCCTGGGGGCTTCCACTAGTTTCGCGACCGGTTACACGAACAGTACCATTGCAGAGATCGCGATCGTGTGCTCGATTTGATTGCCTTTTGGAGTGGTGAATTTTTGTCTACCATTTGAAACAAGACTTCAAGTGAATTATTATTTTCGAACTTTTTTGTGGGAGCCGTGTATACTTTTGGAGAAAATAGTGAATTAACAGTATGGACAAAGGTTCTTTAAGCAACAATAACGTGGTCATATCTATGGCGGAGTGATCTTTTCCAAATCTCGATCACTACCTGATTTTGAGAAATAAAATAAAAACACTTTCTTAACAATGTTGTGCCTACAAGCTTCGGAACATGTGGACGGGTCGAAGGGACTCATCCACAAATTGGCGAACGCCTGCCACATTCGTCAGTGGAAAAATAAAGTAAGTTTTTCGACGCAACAAGGCGCATTCCCTCAGTACGTGGGGGGTAATGCATTTCCACTCGTGGTGGAAGTTTCCATGCACTCTCAACAATAACATTCGCACAATCATAGGTGTATGCAGCTGGGGGAAAATTGAACAGTCATTGCATGTGCTCAAGTGTCACCGACTGGCGATTACTCCACAGTACTCCTTATTACAAGTGGTTTACACAAAGAAAGTGTACAATCGTTCCGCTATTAGTGAGCTTTGTTGGCTTCCGGTTTTGTGACGGGTGTAAAGAATGTGATCACATAGCACTACCTGAATCGTCGTGTTGAGTACCAATTGGAGTAAGGTGATTTGTGGAGAAGTGCCTTTGCGAAATATCATATCATGGGATTCGTGAGTGGTACTTTATATGTTGACAATCTGTTTTCAACAGATCGATCGCTATGACATGTAACATTAAGTACCATCCGTACCATGTTAACGTTGTCGGAATTTTAAATTATAAAATTTTCCTTTTTTTAATTTTTCGAATTTTGACTGCATCCATGAGACTGTCTTTCGTTGGCTTTGTTTTAACAGTCACATCTTGCTAAGCACTCGCTCGTTGCAATCGAACTTTAAGCCCCTTTCTATCAGCATTGTCGTCAGATAGTGCTACACAATGCTATCACAAAGGAGTATCACTGTGTACAAGAATCGTAAGCGTCATACATTGGACTGTTCGCGATTCCAGCCCATACAACAGACACACACGCTGACCTAGTGATTGAGTTGAAAAAGTGGAACACATTAATACAAACTGCAGAGCCTACTTGCGTCACTTTATCAACAGTCGAGAAGAAGCAGAAGAAAAAAAGCCATCAAAACTGACGCCCACCTCTGCATTGAGATCTTATCCCGGAACAGTCTTGTTTCAATTGTTTAGCAGCTGTATATTGTCCAGCGTCGGATTATCAGCGGTTGATGGAGCTTGAAGCCAGACATAAAAAGGAACGACACGCGTCGCTATAACAATTAGATCGTCATATCATGATACGAAATGTACTACGTCTCATCGCGATAGCTCGCCTCATTGCCCGGCGCAGTTCCTTATTGGGGGGGAAGAATCTAAAAAATAATACTGAAATAATTACACGTGTCAAACGATGATAACAATATCAATAAATTGCGGGGGTTGGTCAGCTTAAAATAAATTGTACCAAAAAAGCAACTTTGAAAAGACGATAAGGGAGCCAGATGATGTGGCTGATAGAGGTTTCCCCTAAGGATAGAGTCATTATTTTCGGCTCCAAAGAAGACAAAGGATTTAGAAGAAAACTACCCCTCATTTCGGATGACTTTTTTAATTTTATCTTGTTCTTTTATTTATAAATTATGCTTGTCAGGATTCATTATCGAATGAATAAAAATAGATAACCCTCGTCTCGATTCCTGACCGATCTGTCAACAAACCAGTCACGGTCACTGTTTGTTTCGTAATAAATTCGAACTGGAGCAGAAAAAGACACCCTTCATACCAGTGGTCACGTTCCGCCATTTAAAGTACCACCATAAGGTGGTAACGGTGTTTAATTTTGTTTGTTTGGTAATTAGCACACTACATTTTCTGTCTCACTCTTTTTCCCTATCGATGTATCACTGTTGATCGTGAAACAATTTACACCGCATGGTGTCATGTCCGGCGAATCTAACACGAGAACATCAAACACAGTTAAAGGATAGTTTAAACTGGGTAATTACCTTCCGAGAAGTTAACCAGCCCAGCCCTTCTCATGGTAGACGTGGCCAAGTAGTATTTCGTGGACTGGTATGCAAACACTCGAATAGACACGAAAATGTTTGCCCACCACAGGGGGGGAAGTATGTGATAATGGATCACATGTGGGAACACGAGAACATTGTTTTAGAAGGAACTGCGTCGCGAATGTCGCGAAACTACCACTACATTGAATCAAGCAAACGACAAAATTGTTTTCACTTAGAACCCCACGGTTTCGCAACGGTCGCACAGGACGAATTAAGGATGATTAGAATGACAGTTTCCGCGGCATTGATACTTGTCAAGAATGCTTGAGTGAAACGTGTCATGAATTTGTCTGTCACGACGCTACTGCAATGTGATAAACACATTGAAGCAACTAACTCAATTATAAATGAGGAAATACATAGTGCCGTATTTCGATTGTGTCACTATTCACATGGTTAAAGAAAAACCATTCACATGGTCGATTAACGCGTAGAAAAAAGCACAGCACAACAAGAAACCCGAAAAGTTTGATCGATTTTGCATTTGCATTTGTCACACGTCGTCGACCTTGGATCGATAAAGCAGAGGTGATTAGGAGGTCAGCCCTAGCATGAGGGAAAGGGGAGCAAGGATGGTTGGTGATTGATTATTTGGGGACTGAAAATATCAGTTTAGAATATTTTAGCATCCGTTACTATGGAGTCGCTATTTGGAGTGGAGGCGCATTGTTGAATCAATCGACGGGACAAAGCAATTTTCCTACAGAAAAAGGGGTCAAGTCTTTGGCAGTGGCCAATCTACAACGGACCAGGCTGCTCCATCAGCTCTATTACGGAGGGAAAAAAAAAAATTTCATCGTATTAAACGTAATGTTCTGCAGCAAATAGATTGTTAATTGATTCAAACTCTTTTAAAACTAAAAATAGAAAAATAATTTATTTCTGTAGACGTTAGGAATTGTGAAGTTGGCACAACCGATTAATGAAACTTACTAGGCGCCTCCATTAATTAGTGGTGAAGTGCAATAATTTTTAACTATTTTTTAATTCATTATAAAAATGTTCATCTAAAAAACCATACTTTCTCGCTCTCTCTCTCGGATAACTATTTGCTAACCATTCATTTCCACTTTTCCCTTTCACTTTGCAGTGCGGTATGCGTCGCCCATCACTGGGACAGAATGAAGACGACCTGAGTCGTCTGACAACGATCATCTCGCCGACCAGCATCAGCCTCTCGTCGAACGGTCAGAGCGATCCGGTGGTGGTTGTGGTAGCGGGTGCGACAGCCGTCAACGATGTCGTCAGCTGCGGCCGTGCGAAAGCAAACGTCAACCACCACCATCATCTTCATCAACAGCAGCACGCCACCATCGGCAGTAGCATCAGCAACAGTAGTAGCAGCAGCAGCAGCAGTAGCAGCAGCAGCACTAACAGCAGCAATAGTAGCAGCAGAAACAATAGTAGCGGTAGCAATACAAGCAGCAGCAGCAACTGTCCAGCTAGCAACAGCGTTGGTGCACAACCCACTGGTCTCGAAGAGGGCAGGGTAAGCAGCAGCGCAAGTAGTAACAGTTTGGAAAGCACACTTGGCGATGTAGCGGAGCCGGTTGGTAAGGAAAGCAGTGGCAGCAACTATGGAGGCCTCCATCCCACAACGGATGCAGGGGCGGGCAGCGGTGGTGGCGGTGATGTCGATGAGACACTACCTCCACCACCGCCCCCACCTTCGGTGCTGGTCAACCAGTACCTGCCGAATCTGATCAACTCGTCCGAGTGGCAAAACTGCCGAAAGCGTAAAGAGCGCCAGGATAGCACGTCGTCGATCAGTCAGGATCGCAAGCTGATCCGATCGAACAGTGAGGAACATTTGCCCAACTGCCAGGAGGTGATAAGGCGCGTGTCCTCTCACGAGGATTTTAAGAAGCGCACGAGTACAGTTGCGGCCGGAACACACGGCCTCTCGGTGGAGATTTCCATCGACAAGGAGAACATCATCGCGGAGGAGTCAATCGACGAGGTGGGCGCGGAGGAGCTTGCCGATCAGCATCAGCAGCAGCAGGTGTTCGAGAAGAACCTTAAAAACAGTGCGGACGATTTGAAGAAGTTTTTCATCGGAAGCGTTGAGAACGTGGCGAATGGTGGTGGTGGCGCATTGTCGGCCGGCAAGGATCATCAACACCAGCACAACATCGTGCATCAGCTCGGTAGTCATCATCACCATCTGAACCATCACCATCATTTGCATCATGGCGGGGGGAAATCACAGCAGCACCACCGTCTGTCTCCCTGCCGCGACATACTAAAGTCCCGGCGAGACTCGGACAGCGAGCAGGATGGTGAACACGAGCGCCGACGGCACTGCGAACGTTTCTCCAAGACGCGTCCACCGCCTGGCCGAAAGTCCGTTTCACCGCGGGCCCGGAGTACTAAGCATTCGAAATTTGCTGCCGCCACGGTTAAGGCAGCCGCCAGCGTCGGTGGGTCGGTGGTGTTGGCAGCCGGCAACGAGCACTTCTACTCTAAACACGATAATCACTCGACGGGTGGCTCAAAATCGGAACGCCGTCGTTCGGCAATGCAACAGCTCAAGCATTCCGATGACGCGCCGATGTTTGATCCCAGGTCTGGCTCAGGGCTGCCTCCCCTCTCCGACTACAACGACAACAATGTGCTGGAGAAAGATCAGGCTGCGGCAGCCGAAGTGGCTAACCAGTCCGAACCTCAGCCATCGCCACGCGAAAAACTTCCCTGGGGCCAGTCGTATCCAGACGACACACCGGCACTCGTCTGCCAGCGGTTCGCCGACGACAAGTTTGATCACGCCAAGCGCATGGACTCGGTGTCGCATGCCAAACTGCGTCCAATTCCATCCGGCGGTTCGCTGAAACTGTACGGGGCACATCATCGTAATGCGGAAAATGCTCCACCCGGTCACCATGGCCATCATGGAAAGCCGGCTGCGGGTTCGAGTGTCGCGAGCAACATGTTTGATGAGCGCGTAAAGGCGATCAACCGGAAGCTGAGCGGACTGAAGAAAAAGCTAACGCAGTACGAGGAGCGCTTCGAGCGTGATCACGGCTGCAGGCCAACGCACGGCGATAAGTCGGCCGATCCGGCAATCAAGAGCGTCGTAGTGGAGGTGCACAAGCTACGCAAGGAGAAGAACCAAATCAAGGCCGATCTTGCGGTGTTTTCGGCGAAAGCGGCCGCACGCAATTCCTCAGGATTGACGGCCAATCAGCAGCACACAGGATCGGGTGATGGTGATAATGGCGGAGATGAAGGTGAGGTGGATAAACGGCTCGGAAAAATGAAAGACACAATCGCAGATATCGAAAAGGTGAGTGACATATAATATTTGTCTGTCCTGTCTGTCCTAAATGATTCCTGAAAAAAAAAAAAATGAAATGAAAACCTGTTCCGATCCTGGCGGTCGAATTTTTGAATCATTTTTTTTAACAAATTGCGCAATATTTTGATTCATTAAAGTAAAACATGATTTTTTGTTTTAAACAATGTAATTGGACAATTGCTTCAAATAGGCAACTTTCTAGTGTTTAATAGGTTTATAGAGTTATCACGTTGAAAATTATAACTGAACTCTCAGCTGAGAACCTTTTATTGTTTGTTCAAAGTGATTGATTTTTCAATGAAATTTTCAATAATTGAAATCAAATCATTTGCAAAGTATGTCCTTAATTTTCTCTAAATCAACGATTTTTTTATCATAGTTTTTGTTCTTTAACTGATTAATTGCACTGTCAGAATCTATTTGGTTATCAAAAAAATTAAAATTCATTCAAACCCTGAACAATATCAATATTGATTTCAAGTTTCCATTTTAGATAATTTATACTGTTTTTTTTTTTCAAACTGCTACAATACCCATCAATATAATGCATGCTATGGAAACTAAACATACATACGAAGGGAAGTAAATGTTTCTTTTCGAACGCCGATGAATTGCCCTCCATTTTGGCCGGACCGGATGAGGTGACACTTTGAGTATACACGCGTTCTCGAGCCCATCCGATACGGCAGTGGGCTAATTATAGACAATTAGGTGATACCGTCCGTTTGATCATCGTCGCTACGGTGTGCCACCCGTTTCATTAGCAACGTTTAGCACTGCCGGCCGTTTGGTGCAAACGGAAAGGGGTGCAGCAGGCACGAATTTGGGCACGTGTTTTGCTAAATGTTTCCTCGTGGCTTGGTTGAGACATTCCGTCATACTTGTCGCCACACGAAAAAAAACCAGATTGGGTCAACGAATGTATGGTTTCTATATGGCTTATTCAACCGTTAGTAGATCGTTTTTGGCATTCTAATGCTTGTTTTTAAACCAAAAACAAATAGAGTAAGCTTTCCAGAGTCTATTTTTTAACAACCTCTATGTGGCTCGTGGAAAGTTCCGAAATATTTGTCAACCACTATGTGAGTCATTGCCAGTCAGTGGTATGTTTTAAATCAGTTCAAATTCAATTGCAATCGGTCAAACAAAATGAGTAGTATTTTCTTTACAAATATTATTCCATGGTACAGAAATTTAGGTTTATTTTGTCCAAACGTGATTTACATTTTTAGAATTGATTTATTTAAAATTTAAAATTACGAATGACTACCAATTTCAATGGCCTTTGCGGCCTAACATCCTGCGCCAATTAATGATCGAAGCGCGACTGGCTCACGTTTCTTCGCGTACCAGTTTCGCCCAGTTGCCAGCAAACAAACCGGCGCGATGCTAATGTTTCGCTTTTTCGTCGTTGTCGATTGAAAATCAATCTCGGTTCACTTGACGCAGTTGATCTTCTGACCAGCCCGGCGCAATGGAGCACAATGAACGCGCAAAAGACCCGACGAGGTGGACCGATATTGGCGGAAGTGTCATGTTACCGATCTATCGACCACACTGTTCCGGGCACGCTGGTGCGTACGTGCCTACACTCTGGCGGCCGTTGTCCGGTCGAAATGCTCGATCGTGTCGTGCTTGTCAACGTTGAAACCATTGTCCACCCCGTTTGCGAGTGAGAACCAATGGAGGTGAAAATAGAAACTGCGATAGTTGCTTCTTTGGTTGTTTTATTATACTTAATCGAATGCACTAGGCCTTGAACCGATTCCTCGCGGTT
Source organism: Anopheles ziemanni (assembly GCF_943734765.1). Classification (NCBI taxonomy): domain Eukaryota; kingdom Metazoa; phylum Arthropoda; class Insecta; order Diptera; family Culicidae; genus Anopheles; species Anopheles ziemanni. The sequence continues at coordinate 54,667,158 of NC_080705.1, forward strand.
GTGAGTGAATACATCAATTCCAAAGACCCCCAGGGTGCATGAAGAGGAGTAAGGAGAAGGTATGTTTTAGAAAAAAAAACCCTTTTGCAAGTAATGCTTAGTATGAGCCTCGGTCTCCTTCTCCTTCTCATTCTTCTCGGTGATGCCTCAATTGTATCGTATGCCCTTTAAGTGGAACGATGAGTTTGTTGTTCAAGAAGGTTTCAGGCGATAACTTGTTAGCCATGCGCTTATCGCGCTTGAGAACGAGAAGAATTTATGGCCAACAACAACGTCCACATGATGTTAGCTCTTACGATGGGGTGACATCACACCAATCAGGACAATTCCTTTCAGAAGCTCCCTTTTTACACACCATGAAACTGGGGATTATATGTAATTCGTTTGGACTTTAAATTATAGTTTTACTACCAGGGACACACCTTCTACTGATTTGTGCGGTTTGCGAACGAACCAAGGCATGGAAGATGTTTGCTAAAGGGTGGGTAATTTGTAGATAACAACACCCACTACAGAGAAAGTGGATTAATGGGCGTAATCATTTCCCAGAAACGATACGATGCAGGGTATATTTGTTCCTGTTTCTAGACCCAAACAAAATCTAAACGTTGGTCGCTTAACATGAATGTTACATTTATTTCTAATGAAATGGTCATGCAATTTATAAGTGTTTATGTTACTCTCTCACCTCTCTTCCAGCGCCTTACGGACAAACGTGAGTCGGAACATCGCAGCGAAAACCTGGAGTTTCTCTCGAATGAGCAGCTGACCGAGGAGAAAGCGTCTGTGCAACGCGCCCTACTCTACCTGGAGTCGATGTACGGCCGACCGGCGAGCCGCGAAGAACGTGACGCGGCCCGACCCCTGTACGACCGCTATCGGCTGATCAAGCGCCTGGTAAACCGTGCCAACTCAATCAGTGGACCCTGCGGCGTTGCCAGCTCGCTGATGCCAACCATTCTCGAGCACGAGGCGCTCGCAATTGTCGCTGGTACGACGACGCCATCCACCGACATATCGCCCCCGTCGGCCACCTCCATGATCCAGTCACCCACGGACACCCTCGGCGTCGCCGGGCAGCAATCGACGGACGAAGCGTCGGAAGCGACCACCACAACTACCACCAGCAATTCTGCCACTGAAAATATCCACTCTATGACGCCGGACGAGCTGTGGCAGCACTACGATGCTACGCGCGAGGAGAAGAAGGAACTGCGCCGCACGATTAAGGATTTCGAGCAGCAGTTCGAGGAGACGACCGGCCGGAAGATGCTGAAGTCGGACCGCAAATCGATCGAGGAAACGTACGCTCTCTACAAACAAAAAAAGGCCAAGCTGCGACTAATCGATGCACTATTCAAGAAGCAAATGCAGGTTTAATGTACACGAAGGTTTTCTCTCAATGCTCCCTGTTACCCATGATCGAAAACCTTTGTTGTTGTTCTATAGTGTATACCTGGGCACATTGCAATGTAAATGATTTAAATGATACAGAAAGGTGTGTTCTTTTTGGGAGCTCGAAGTTTATTCTTTCATGAAAGTGATAAGCAGAGTTGATCTTGGTTAAAAAAAATGTTTCGGTCATCATTTTTTCGTGCTTTCTTTTAAAACTATATGCCCAAAACTTCGGACGTTGTGTGCGAAGAGAACAAAACTTTCATCCAACCGGTGCATAAGATTGTAAATCAACTTAGGAAAAGCGACACTGTAAAACTATGAGTTTTAATGTAGATTTTTTTGTATTTTTCACTCGTTTCTCGTGGTGTCTATAAACTGTTATTGATATATTAGAAGGGCATCTATTACATTGTTTTAAGTATTTTTACCCATAGAGTTAGATTTGATTAAAGTTCTGCGAATGAAGTGATGAGAGAACGAAAAGTAAACGACAATTGTTACTACATGTGCGCAAAAAAACGATGAAGACAGGAGGAATAAAAACTCTGAAATAGACTGGAACTGGTTTTGAATTACCAAACAAAGTTTGGTTAACAGATAGATACGTTTAGAGCAAACAGAAAATAAATTAAACAAAACGTTGTAGGCAACCAAAACATACTGATGCAGTACAAAGTATATGCTGCATTATAACCCTCCCACAAGATCGAGGTGGCATGAGATATGAATAAATCACAAAACAAATAAAACACAGACACATTTTTAGCTTAGTGAAGAAGAAATATTTGAGAAACAAAGCAAGCGATAACCGACGAAAAACGAAACATGACGGAACAAAAATTAAAGCTCACAGCTTCGTGATGCAAGCAAACAAAGAACAAACAAACGAACATACAAAAATCTATATACAAATATTTACAAAATTAAGCTCGTAAAGAGAAAGTCGTGAAGCGGTATAAAAAAAATCTTTTGAGTATCTACGAAATAGGGCAACAACTTAAAGCCTAGCTAGTGAGAATGCAAAACCAATGTGAAACATGTACTATAATCGACTTATTTTCGAGATTAGAAAGGATTATTGAAGTGGAACACTGGTGTGGGACGAAAGGAATTATATACTGTTTTGTGATACATAGTTTTGCATTTTTGTTTGTTCGATGGTCGTGTCTCACTGTTTTTCTACCATTGGTTTTACAGAACTTTTCTCCACTGCGAAAATACAGAAACACCTCCCGTCGTTCGCACAGTATGTAATAATACATTTCAAACCCATAAGATATGTTATGAATAAATAAAAAACAATAGTTATGCTATAATAGATCTATTATTCGGTGAGCGATAAGCGAAGGAATCGAATAGCGAGGAAACAAGTAAATATCTTATGCTTTTTTCACCATTAAACACCAGTAAAACTCTTACAAATACTATCCAATATTACCAAATCTTCCTGAAATGAAACAATAGTCTCCTTCAAATCTCATCCCGTATCGAAAACGTCTAGAAACGGAGGAATAGGTGGAAGCATGCTTTAAGAAAAATATCATAATTATCATACTTCACCAGGTACATAAAACATAGATGATACTGGGTACATTTGGGTGTTTAGGTTTGCAACCATGTTATTTATTGTCGGCAAGAATGGGTTTTATAGTTCTTTAAAAGCGATACTCTGAACATTAATCGGCCGGTTGTTAATTAACACACATGCTCTATTGACACACATTTTTGGAATGGTTAATGTATGAATCACACTGTGTATGCGTTCTCTAAGAACAGTTTAATAAGGTGCTTTCTTATAGGAGTGCGAAAGCGACGGATCAACAGTACACTCAACGACATTAACTGGAACAATGGAGACGAAAAGTGTATGGAGAGTGAAAAAGAATACGAATAGCAGATACAAACGTGCAGATACTGTAAGATGTATGGGAAATTGTAATGATGATGCCGGTGTGCTAACACATTAATAAACCTGGTCAAAATGATTCTACAAGAATAACACGATCGTGTAAAATATTATGGAAAGTTTGGGAGACAATTGCTTTTAAGGTTTTTTTTTAGTTGAAATTGAAATCCGAAATGCTTTAAAAATGTTAACATGAATCTTTATTCAAAACAAATTTCAATGTGATTGTTTTAGACTGCGTTTCGGAAACAACGAGTAATGTAGCTGCAGCTGATAACGTCAGGCGACTACCGTTACCCAGCAAAACCAGCTTCCAATCGCTCAAGATAATGCTTACGACACTCCATTTCATCCGCCGGACGATTGTACGGAAGCCAAACTGGTTCCCCGACAAAGTAGCGCTTTGCTTTGATGAAGTTCTAAAACGATACACTTTTTAGCAAGTTTAAACCCAAGACAAACGATCACTGTTGACCGATCATACCTTCGAGTCCAGGGTAAATCGATGGTAAATACCGCTTGGAATAATGATCAAATCACCAGCAATGACCTCGATCCGTATCCAAGCATCATCCTTGCCGCTGACAGAGGGTGAATTGAAAAATAAGCTGTATCAAAACATATAAAAGCGTATGATGCAAATCTATTGCTGCCCACATACCTACGCACATCAAAGTAACCCGATCCGTCCAACACCAGACGAATCTCCTCGTCGGTGTGGAGATGCTCGGTGAAAAAGTTTTTCAACTTGTTCTCGTAATCGGTCAAACATTCTTTGGAGCAGGTAATTTCATCTTCGTATGAATAACCGCGATCCTTGCGAATTTTTTCCAGCACACCGTCGCTATCATACGTCGGAATGTTTATCTGTTATCACAGGAGATATTAAACATAATGTTAGTGTTTAAAAAATGAAGCAGAATTGAATCGTACCTTGAAATATTCAACACCTGTGCTCTTAAACAACTCGTCCGTGTTAAGAAATTGTGGTGGATCGAGCTGGTGCTCCAAACGCTGATCGGTTGGTTCGCTGTCCATAAACCATGCACGCACCATTTTGATAATGGTCGAAGATTGAACCAAGCAAGATGAGTTTATAAGCCTTTACCAAGCGATTTACCAAATCACTGGCTGATAATGGAATGTCTCGGCAAAACAAGTGCGATCAGATAGAACGGGTCAAATAAGCAAAATTAAAACAAAACAAAAACACTTCGGCGGTTCCGAACTAGTGTGGGCAGCATCAGGATTCGCTAGATTCGAAGAATTAATCCATTGATGGATTTTACAGGACTAGATCCCATTTGACTCGACTCGTTTCTGATTCCATTTGATTCATCTGAAATTCCTTTTGTGCAATTCCGACTTTATTTGATTAATTCGTGATCCGAATCTATGTGACTTATGGTTTGACTGTGTTGGATTTTAGCTATTCGATTCAAACACTGGATGGAATGGATGTGAAATGTTTAGCATTAGTTTTAGCCCCTTTTATGTGTTGATTTGAAAACATAGGGCGAACATGATCGAGACCGGAGCCTCATTTGAGATTTAACAACATTTTTTGTATATGCTATTAACTCGACCCGCATATACTTCTTATCCATTCACTTTGATAGTTTGAAAAGTTAACTTAAATACTGTGTTATCGATCTTCGCTGAGTGTTAAGGGTTGAAAATAACGCAAATAACGTGCTTAAAAATGCCAAGATGGCAAGAACGATGATTGTTAGAAGATTGTCAAATTGGCTAAAGGTTCGTTCTGCAAACTTATCGTTTGACAGGTGGGTCTATTGTAATCCATTCGGTAGATGAGCAGAAAAAAATCTTGGAAACCGATCAAGGCAAAACAATTCAGCTATGTACAAAAAACAAACCGTTTATTTAAATAAAACAGCAATAAAGTACACAATAAACAGAAGAAAAAAAAATGCATTAAATTTAAAAATGAAAAACCTGACAGCCACGAAAAATTACAAGTTATCAAATATAAACGGAAGGCCCCATGAGTTATGATCCTTTGAAATAACGTCCACATTACTCCACTTTCCTCAAATCAATGATTTAAAAACGTTAAATTTAACGTACATATAACTTTTTCGCATTTTTATCAACAAAATCAAGATGGCCGGAACTGAAATGATCCAACCTCTCGAATCAGTTGGTGTTGCTTCGTTCAGGAAACCTTGGTGTAAAGTGAAAATAGTTGAACCTGGTAAGTTTGTTTCGCTTCCAGTTTTAGAAGTGATAAGTGTAAAAGTGTATTTCTCTGCAATATTGGAGCAATTATCGGTTTCGAAAAGAAGCTAAAAGTGTGCTTCTTAGCGTTCGTTGCAGGAAGGGTTAGGAATTTGGAGAAACAGATTAACTGTTTAACTTTTCTACTTGCTAGTCTGTTTCGTTCTCCGTCCCCTCCGTTTTTTTTGTACAAGAATACCTTTCGCATTGGATGGATAAGCCAGCGTGTGAGAAGTGTACATCGTCTCGCGTGTGCATCTTTTACCGTATTAAATTGCAGCGTCTGCCAGGTGTTTATGACCGCACGACATAGTGCTGCATATTTTGTGCCGCTGTTCCTGCCTTAGTTGCAGCCCGCGGAAGGTGCGGATGCTGCTGTCCGTGTGCTTTAATGACGGCACGCCACCATTAAAGTGAGGAAGACACCGATAGTTCCGATATCTAGAGCGCACGGTTCGCGGTGTGAAAAGTTGACAGCCGAAAAGTATCATGGCGTAGCAAACAGTGAGAGACTAAAAAAAAAGTCGTTCAAGATGAACGGCAACGTTGTGAACTGCTTTTCGGGCGCCCGTCGTGCGTTGTTGGCGTAATCGTATGTTTACAACTTTATTCCGATTGTTGATCGAGGGATGAAATTTCCTTCTACTTTGTGAAAATAGCGACCAATTCTGTTGCTGCCTTCGATTATCCCCGTGAATTCCTTTCTGCCCTTTTGTGGTGTTCCTCGATTTGGTGTCTAAGAAGAAAAAAACGGTATCGGTGGCACAACGGGTGTGCGACGGATGACGAAAATAGTGACTATGTAATTGCACGCGAGTGCTCCCATTTCCCGTCTTCCGCACGGAAAACCATATTCGAAAGCTGTGATTAGTTGGCAAAACGACCGTGTGCGATGTAAGAAGCTGATGGAGCCATGACGGCCGGGGAGAGGGTGAAAGAGATGTTCTCGGATTTCTATAGCGACACGCCGATGTTGATTGCTGATACAACGCTGTACAACGTCGCGACGACGGAAGCAGATTGTGCGTACATACGTGTGTGTGTGTGTGTGTTTGTGTGGGAAAAAGGGAACGATAGCGCGAAAGAAGTTTTTTTTTCTTAGAATAATAATACTACAAAGAATACGATCCCAAATTCCTAAGCGATCTTTCAATCGAACGTCAAATCAATGGTTGCTTGTATAATAGAATGTAATTTATGTTTTCTTCTTATCAGGAAGGTGTGCGACGAGACGGCGGGACACACGTCGTAAACTGGGAGAGGTTTAGAAATAAGAAAATAGTGCAAGAGAAAAAGTGTTGTGTAAAACTGTAAGCATTAAAGAGAATCGAATTAAGACATCGACAGAAGAACGATGGAGCGAATGGACGTGGACGATTCGGCGGTTGTGGACCTAAGTCTCGGTTCCGGTCGCTCGTCGCTAACGATCACCCCGTCCACGGCGCGCGATTTGCGGGCGCTAGCGAAAAACTCTGGTCTCACCATCACGCCTGCCCTGCCTCCGCTCGGTGCACCGTCATCCGGTTCGAGCAGTCTAAATAGCAGTTCCTCCGGTGTCGCTGGAGGAGTTGTCATCGATGGCGGTAATGGAACTCGGGGAATGGAAGGTGGCAGTGGAGCCGGCGGCGGTGGTGGTGGTTGCGGTGGCGGTGGTGGTGGTAGAAGTACCTCACCACTTCCGGGTCGGCGTGTTTTGCGACCCCGCACAGAAGTGAAGTCTTACGCGGAAGTTCCGGACATCGTGTTACTGCCGGCGAAAGTGAACGGACGATCGCAGAACGGCGGTGGAGGGGGTGCTAACAGCATCTCCGGCGGCCTTTCCGAATCCGAGGACGAGGAAATGCCACCGATTTATCCGATTAAGGAGCTGACACCCGCGGAAATTTGTGAACGCGAGCGCGGTCTCCGGAAGTTGCGCGAGGAGCTGCGCAGCGAGGAAACAAAGTTAGTGCTACTGAAGAAGCTTAAGCAGTCGCAGCAGGTGATGATGAAGGAGAACCTTATCGTGACGCCGAGCAACGTCAACCTAGCGACCAACCCGCTGGCATCGATTCCTGCCGCCCTGACGAAGGGTTCACTGAGCGTCACGCCGACCAATGCCGTGCCACTGCCTGCGCACTCGAAGTCTTCGTCCAACAAGCCCATCTCTAATCCTGTAAAGTAAGTTCAGTATCCAATGGCAACCGCGGCATCGTACTAAAAAGCTCGCACTGACTACTCAGCAAACCCCCAAACTATCAACCAAACTTTTAAATTTCTCTAATCCTATTTTCTTGCAGTAATCGAGGCTCACCGTTAAACATTACACCGGTTCCGAAGGGCGCCGGCTCCCAAAGACCATCGTTGCCGGGCGGAGCAACACTGACACCTAGTAGCCCCGGACAGCGCTTACCGATTGGCTTATCTCGGGCCGGGTCAAATCTCACTATTACGCCGTCGGTGACGATCACACCAACTAATGCGCCCACCGCGGCCATGAAGCAGCGAAATGTGAGTCGACCGGGAATGTAAAGTTGATTTGGTCCAATTGATTTTTCCCATGCGTAAATAATTCCTATAGAAAGAGAAAGCGACCATCATCAGTCGAGACCATCTTCACCACAATCTAATCATGCCAATGAATGAAGATTTTTTATTAAACCTTGCATTCTTTCCCAATCCCCCCTTTTCACAGGTGCAAAATTTTTCGCAGCTAAGTAGCTCAGTATCAATTACGCCAGCTCCACCGATACCGGCACAAATAAGTTGTACCACCGTCGAACCGGTTTCACTGAAGGTGAGTATTATCATATGAATTTAGGTGCAAAGGACCAAACAATATTCCCCATGCAAAGTGAACAAATCATTTACAAACACGGTAGGACATCGATAATCCCAGGTCAATTTAACACGGCAGGTGGATAATCCGAGTGCTGTAAAATGACAAACTGCACCTTTTGAACTTTTTTATTGAATGTTATGAATGAAAAAAAAAAGTTTTTTGAGCAAATTTCAGATATCAAATTCGAATCTTTTTGTGACAATATTTTTTTTATCTTGGATTGCAAACAAGTTTATCCTCAACGAATTGTTTAAATTTTTATTCTTGGTCAAGTATTGACTTTACAAATTAAAATGTTTTTTTTTGTCCGTGGAACTATTCGATTATCCTACGAACGCCCTTGTCCCGAACAAATTTCAACGTTGAAGTATATGTCGTTACAAACAATTTTGCACAGCCTACATTACTTATGAAGCTTTTACTTTATGTTCAAATCACTACTAAAGTTAGTACTTGGGATTCCAACCCACGCCGTTGAGGTGGTGAGCCCCGGCGCTCATGGACCGATTTTTCTAACCGGCGCTACCGCTCGGCTGTCGCGGACCCCGCGGTTCGTCAACAATTATAGTTCGCAATTCAAATCATCATTTTTGTGGCGATATTTTTCTTGAGACTCTAGAGAAACTATTGCAGCTAAAATCTATTCATGTTCAAATAGTGTAAGGGTAGACATTTTTACTTTTTTCATCTTCCATGGTAATTTGGGAGTAACTGTAGAATCAAACAAAATATTTCGGTTTGTTTGCAAAAAAATATAACCAAAAGAGATTTCCGTTTGGTTACCAAATGTTCAATTTTATCACAACAACATTACCATAATAGTTCACAACATTTGACCATGAGTGATTATTTAAGATACTTATTATCTGTGTAATATTAAAAATTATAGAACATTTTACGACCTTTTAGTGCGATCTATCCGGTGATCTATCGCGAATACGATCATCGGAGCTTTTGGGATAACAAGATCATGTCGAAAGTCTTAAGAAGGTGACCGACTCTTTTAAGACGATGGGGGCACGCTAGGCACGATGGTCGCACCTTTCAGTACGTGTGCCGCACCTTTTAGCGGTAATCGCTTTTCTAAGTCATGTATGTTTAATTTCATGATTTGAATGTTCCGTTATGTATCAGTATTTTCGAATATTTTTTTACTTGGATTCCTCTCCGCTCTACTCCTCAATCGGATTGAGGAATGGCGAGGACGGAGGAGAAACAACATCACATGTCCGCCGTGTACAACCGCATTCTTCAGTCATGATAAATCTTTTTACTGGAAAAATATTTCCGGTGATTAATTTTTCTTAGGACAATTTTTATGACTAAGTTACAAACTTCAAAAAACATGATTTTATTTAACACTATTTTTACTTATTTGCGAAGTTCGCTGAAACAAATAGCTAAGTGAGAGCTGATACACTTGATAAAAGGTCAAATGACTGTATAGCGTTTATTTTAACGATAATTATTATTTCGAATCCATACGAACTTGATTCACCATTGTTATTTATGAGGTTTAGCAGATAGCCTATGTTTATTACTAACATTTTATAATTGTTCCTTTTTACTCGTTTTTTTCTCATCATCATCACTAATTTTGTTTGTTCTCTTGTTTGCTCATTATTTGCAATAACAATTTTTAGCGTGACCGGGAACAATCGATCCGAGAGGATCCGCAGAGCCAAGCGCAACGGCAAGCCTCGGCAAAACTGGCCCTCCGCAAGCAGCTAGAGAAAACACTTCTTCAGGTGAGTAGTGGATCTAAGCTAAAATCTCCAACATTTAATACGTTTCTGACACTTGACTCTTTCTCTTTTCACCTCTCTCCTTGATGCTACAGATTCCGCCCCCGAAACCGCCACCACCAGAGATGCACTTCGTGCCGAATCCGAGCAATATCGAATTCGTCTACCTGCTGGGTCTCGAGCACGTGGTTGACTATCTGACGAAGGATAAGAAACCAAATCCACCGCAGCAACCGTACCGCTGCGCGCAGTGCAAAATCGATTTTACGCCCGTCTGGAAATGGGAAAAACAGGGTAAAAGAGGAAATCCCACTTTTCAGAACAGTCCAGGTTTTGTGTTGTTTCCTTTTACTTCTGCTCCTGTGGAGTGTTTTCATTAACGCCGCACAGTTAGCGCGCGAAGTTGTAGCTAACTAACCCGTTCCCGTTTGTCTCTTCTCTTCCCCGTCTCCGTTTCTAGTTGGTAAGGAGCCGAAGGTTATTTGCGAGCAGTGCGTGACTAGCAACGTGAAAAAAGCGCTCAAGGCGGAACACACGAATCGCCTAAAGACGGCCTTTGTGAAGGCCCTCCAGCAGGAGCAGGAGATAGAAGCGCGGTTGGCCGCACAGAGCAGTCCATCGCCGGTAGAGATCCATCCAACTCCATCGGGGACACCCGGTCTTCGCGATCAGCGCGATTTGCTTGAACAGCAGCAGGTGCAGGCTCAACAGGCCGCCCTCCAGCAGCTGCAGCAGCAGCAACAACAGCAACAGCAGGCGGCCGCAGCGGCAGCAGCAGCCGCGGCAGCTGCCCAGCAAGAGCGTCAAGAACGAGCCGAGCGTCAACAGCGCCAAAAAGAGCAACAGGAACAGCTACGCCAGCAGCAGGCACAACTGCAGCAGCTTCAGCAACAACAGCTTCAGCAGCAGCAGCAGCTCCAGCAACAGCAATTACAGCAGCAAGCTCAGCAGCTGCAGCAGCTGCAACAGTTACAGGAGCAGCAGCAACAACATCAACATCAGCATCAGCATCAGCACCAACACCAGCATCAACATCAACATCAGCATCAGCAGCAACAGCAGAGCCGCCATCATCATCTACATCAGCTGCACGCGGCCCATCTGCAGTCGCAGGTCGCTCCTTCGAAGTCGAAAACCCCCACACCGACCCCTCGGCCGACGCCGACGCCACCGAACCAGCACCAGACTCCACCCCCTGCGTCCAGTTCGCGCTCCAGCCGACACAGTGCAACCGCGAACGCAACCGCCGAAGCGGCCGCTGCCCAGCTCAGTGCGTTGGCCAACCTTGGCGGTCTCGGGCAACTCGGGGCACTGGGTAACTTTGGTAGCCTGGGCAATCTGGCGAATTTAAGCAACTCGACGGCGGCCGCAGCGGCCGTCTCAGCGCTCCATCAACAGCTCTTTAGAGGTTCGTTCGTTATTACCGTCCAGTATATCGATTTTCGATATTGTCGGCAAAATTTTAACACTTTTCCCATTTCAATCTATTATTACGCAGGACTTCAGCAAAACCTGCAGGCCGGTAACCTGAACAATTTGAACAATCTGAACAATTTGAACAACCTGCAGGCTCAAATGATGCAGTTCTCACCACTCCTGTACTCGTACCAGCTCGCGATGGCCCAGGCAGCGGGTAAGATCAGCATCAGTTTGTCTTAATGTATTATTGTTGTTCGAATGTTATGAAACTATGCCCAATCTCATCCCAAACTGATCAATCATTATGAGTCGACTATGTCCACCACAATAAAAAAAACCCTGATTTACTGTATGGCGGTGGAATACAACAGCCAACTTTCCAGCATCTATGCAGCTACCTGCGTCGTAAACAAGCAATAATTTCATTTCACTTTGTCAAAAGCTTTTAGTGTTTGAGCATCGAAATATTGCGATGAAATTGATTAATTTTTCCCCAAAACTATAGTTTTAAATGTTCTATATTTTCATTGACCAGGGAATACAAACTACAACATACTTTTTGTCACGCAATTAGTTTTGTCACGCAAAATCCTAACCCCGCGCGCGACAGTAATACTCACATCGTGTGCAAGTTGTATTTCTTTTTAAACGAGAAAAGACACATTCATGGTAAAAAATAAAAACGTTTTTTAAGTGAATATTTTCGTATTCCAGTCAAGTATATTTTGTACAAGATTTGTTACGAACGTAAAAAACGCAATATATCTATGTAGAAGATATTGTTTACTTATCGCGGCACGTCAAGGCATTCTCAAACCTGTGTTGGGGTAAGAGGTGGGACTCATCATCTTAACTAATCATTCTATAAAAAAAACATCTCACAAAATAGTATTGCTCCTTAAAACGTGCAATTGAATCTTTCTATAGACAAACTTCATGAATCTGCTCTACCAATACCCTTCTTTGATCGCTCGCTTGCAGGCCTCTTATGTTTCTGTAGCTAAGGACGCTAACAAAAATCCATATGTTTTGTATTTAATTTTCTAGTCATTTGCTAATAAAAAAAAAAAATTTTCGTTTTTCCATACTTTACACCTCTAATGTACGATCAACTCGAAAAAAGACTGCACTGACTTTGTAAAGTAGTTTCGATTTAGTTTTGTTTTGAAAATGTAATAATTCAGCTAACAGTTTCCAATGTCGAAATAAAAAATTAAATTAAAGAAGCTTTGTTTTGATCGAAAATATTGGAATTAAAATGTATCTTGTTTATTCAAATCATCATACATTATTGTTCCATCGTATTTTTATCCAGTAGATTGTGGGAGTGTACTATTAAGCACTTTTATTGTTATTTCATTTTCATTCTCTTTGCTTTTTTACAGCGTCTCTTTCGGCAGCTGGCAAAGGTTCATCGATTGCTGACATGCAGCGGGCGATGGAGCTGCAGCGACAGTATCAGGAGATGCTCTCGCAATCCGGGCCCGGTCCGAGTAATAGTCGGCAGAACAACTGGAAGTCCTAAAATCATCCCGATCCCCGAACCCACCTAACGCGGTATATATAAAAAAACTATACAACAAATTGGTGAACCAGAAAAGATTCACATCGAGTAGTCCTTGAAATCACGTCGGCACGTCAAGGCATTCCCGGCAGCAGCAGACCTACGGGAACAATCGAAATCTACAACCCAGCAACCTTTAAACAACATCAATATAATCCGGTCCGGCTGAAATGACGGATTTGGCGAGATGATCGTTCTCCGAAGATCCTCTTCTTCGTAACGATCAAACTCCAAGTGCTGTCGGTTTAATAGAAACAACCTAATTTCTATCAGAGGAAGAAGGAATTACGTCCTTCGGCGATGGCGACTTCAGACGACAGACTGACAGGCTATAATATGCTAAGTGTGCGTTGATAAAAGTGAGTGCTGTTTTAGTGATAAACAATTATTTTTACCTTCTCATTTCTCTACCCTTATTTTCCCGACAAGAAAACAAAATCCATATTGTTCACCTTTTTTAACAATGAAATGCGGATTATAAAAGCCACACATAATGTAGACGGCTAGACTGCGAACGATTAATTAATCGATTCCCACAGTGGAATATTCCGCGATAGTACGCACTAGAGACTAGTTTTATTAGGAGATTTGTGAGTGTGATTAAAGTATCTTTTTTCTGTTGTTTATGCACACACACACACACACTGGTGCTTTAAATTGTGAGGCACTGAATGTTTCGTTTTTTAGTTTTGCCCTATGATAATATTGTTGCTTTGATCACGGTTTTCTCTTGTAATCTGTTAAACACATATTTTTACTTTACTGTTTCCACACCGCTATTAGGACGATTATTAGGCACGATTTTTCAATTTGCTTGCATATAGGACTTAAGACACACGCGTTTGCAGTTGGATAAATCGCACGCGTTTGCAACAACACTATTGAAGGGAAGGAAAAGGGAGAATATCATAATGAAGAAAACGAATATTAGTTATTACATTGAATCAAAATAACTCATATATGTTTTATCACGTATGGTGTCACTGATTTTGGATGCGATTAAGGGAACGTTTTTTTGTTTTAAGTTTATTGAAATTTAACGATGCCGGAAATTGGCGGACATTTCGTTTCCTGCCATGCAGCACATTTCACGAGATGCTCAAACTAGGTTTGCTCGTTTGAATGAGCTTGGTGGTTTTATTGGATAATGATAAGCAACCGACCTGCTCATACTAACACTTCAAGCGTAACTGACTTTGCTAGTAACCATGAATAGAATTTTTCGTTTTTTTCATATGCAAACAATTCGCTATTAGAAGAAAGTTAAGAGTAAAAAGGTACCCCATGCAATGAAATTTCATAGCCTAGCTAGCTATAACTGAACATAGAATTATTAAAGCATGCGCCCTAAACAAGCTAGCCACACAAACACACATCTTGATCACAGAGAGCTTTTAAACCAGTTTTTTTTAATTTACAACATTTTTGTTGAACGGACGAAACTGGGATAATTTCTTAAACTGAACCCAAGAATGTTTTTCTTTGTTTTGTTTTTACTAATGAACACGTTATTGGTAATTTGCCAAACTGCAAAACAAACGTGAAGTATGGAATAGTTTATCGTATTGCCATTGTGCGACTATTTTGATTATATACAAAATAATATAAATGGCCACGAAATGGACCTTTTCTTCTAACTTGTGCTGTCAGACTCTCGACAGACGGAATGTGTAATGGAATATTGTTCTTTTTTATGTACATTTACGTCTACAGTTTCAGAAACAACAAATAATTTACAGTTGTTTTGTTGCTTTTTTTTGACTAAAATGTGGATTGACCTGGATGAAGTTGAAAAGGAGTCGATTTGATTCCGTTATCATCAGTGAAGCTACTTCATGCTGCGAGCGTGTAATTTATTTATTCAATGCAAGCATAATGCACACGTACTACATAGAAATCAAACAGACTTAAAAAATACTATAAACATACCATTAAACAATATTCACAATTCACTTCACATTTCCTGTACGGAGTGTACGACACAGGTGATTCCGGTTCCCTGTTTTTGGCTAGGACCTATTAAAATGAATAACGAATTGATTCTTGACAAAATAAAAAAGAAGATATTAAGAAAAATCAATTGAAATGCTAATTTGTTTGCCATGTAAAAATTGCAACATTAATGAGTGAAACTGTTTTTTTGATTATTTTGATATTGTTTCTGCTTTCCTACTAATTTATGCATACCGGCCACCTGTGCACAACCAAACTCTTTAATGGTCATATTCAAAACGGAACAACAATTTTCTTGCCATGATGGGCAAATGTAGCGTATTTTTTCACTGCATACTCTACTCTACCGAACAAGTGATAAATGGCGATAATTGCAGAACAAAGGTTAGCCGCACTATTATCTTCTGCCGAGTAGTAGTTGCATAAAAAACGGCGCTTAAAACTAACCATCAGCAAAAAGCGCAACTTCTAGCAAGTGTTTAAAAAATCTAGTATAATCTGCTTCTTGTTAAAGAAGAGGTTGTCTTTAAGCAGATTTAATTGGGCGTCCGAGAAAAGAATCAAAAGTAAACAAAAAGATGATGAACCGCAACGGTGTTTCTGTATATAGAATACAATTGTTTCGTTTTTATTTGAGGTTTTTTTCTGTTTTGTTTTTCTCTCCAACGTTCCGTAATTCGTTCTGTACATTCGTGCGACTTTTTCCAAAACTTTTCAATTTTCTGCATTGACAAACTCTTTCCACCGGAAACGAATACAAATTTGTGGGCCCCAACACACATTTAGGCTATAAGATTTAGAATAAATTTACTGAACGTTAAACAAACCAGGCTCACCAGAGCCGAACAGGAAAACTTTTACAACAGGATCGAAGGGGTATTGCAGCAAAGTTATAATTGATTTGCAAAGAAATTGTTTTTCTTTTTCATTTTTACAAGTGAGTTTCAACCAGAATTGAATGTGAAAACGATGAAACGCACGACAACGTGTAATTTAAGCGAGCGGAAAAATATAATAAAACAAATAAGACATATTTTAGGCGATTAACAAAAGAAGGATAAAGATTAATTTGTAAAAGCGTGAGTCTAAAAAACACTAGGAACGGTTAAGGTTTAGGAAAGAAAGGAAACGTGCGGTAGAGTCACGAACAACACAAAGAAATTCTAAGTAATATTTTTTAAGTCTAGGCTAAACTGAAGTTGTTCGTGAAAATAGTTGATGTGTGGTGATGCTGTGTTCGCACTATAGATAGAGGGACACCCCTATGTCCTTTCGTTCTGCTGCGTGGTTGTATTATTATAAATCTTAATTGTTTTATCGACCCGATATATACTTCTGGCCAACGGACATAGAATCATGGAACCATATTAATGGAAGAAATGCTAGGCAAAAACAAGGAAGTGCACGAAAAAGAAGAAAACATCGTGGAAATTAGTTTACCCTTTCTGAATATGAACGCAGCAGTACCCAATAATATACGATGGGAAACGTATGAAGAATCGTTTGTAAAGAAGCCCCATCAAATAAATTTGCGAAAAATGGCAGTAGTTTCCAATATAAATTTATCGTCTTCTAAACAATAAAGTAGCAATTCATCTTTCTTTTTTTATCAATTGGTATCTTTACATGGAAACATGGAAAATTGATCGCAAACAGGAACAAAGGAAAATTAGTGCTTATATGGGGGCTCTTTGGTTACAACAACTTTTCTACCATTGCTCAATGCTCAATGCAATTAATTGCTACGATTTCGAGGGTCCCTAACTCATTTTTTTTTTAATGAAATATATACGTTTTAAGGGTAAAAACAACCTGTGCACGGAACACTGCGCAAGTACATGTCGAAGGAACAAACCTACACGAACCTATTACTTCCATCGCTATTATTATATTATCAATACTGTGCGATAATGATATAAAATAATGAAAAATATCGAAAACAATAAATGCGATTTCATTTCTTTTAAAGAAAAGAAATTGATTTTCAGCAAAGAATTTGTTTTCTGCTCGTGTGAACTGTAAATACAAAGGAAAAGTGTTTAAAAAGGGTTGATTTTCCAACGGAAAGAAAATCAATATGTTGGATGAGACTTTTGTACCCTTTCTAAGAAAAGAAACCGTTCTATTAATTGTTGAGCACCAGAATTTATTAACTCAATCGTGGACAATATTGTTTAATAGGCCAGTTTTTATAAATTAATTTTTCATGGACATGATAAGCTGTTCAATTCAGTGCAACAATTTCAATTCATCTGACACACATGCTTTATGATGTAGTCATTCTATAACTGATAAGTTCACCAATCGTAATTCGCGGTTGTGCTGCAGGAGCTCTGTTTTCATTACAACGCAGCCTCCAAGTGATCCGTCGTTATCAGTGAGGAATTGTAAAACAACTGTTCTCGGATTTGTACGCAATTCATTAGTAAAAAAAAAGTGCGCTGTGTCGACGAAGCAAACATATTATTTCTTGTGGGAAGCTTGACAAATCAATTTTGTACGAAATGAAGTTGGTGTGGCTTCTGTACGGTGTTTTCGTGATTTGTGTGCCATTCCTGTGCGCGAAACCGTTGCAGGATGGTCAACTTTGGAAGCAAAACATATGGGTATGTGCATATAATCTTAGCGATCCCCTTTGCATATGGAACGGTTCTACATGATCTTTGTTGTGCATACAGGAGCGTCATCGTATTAAGAGACAATTTTCACTGAACCTCGGTGCAACACATGAGGATGGCTACGGGACGGATGTGAACGCGGAAGCAATTGCCAGTTTGTGGAAGAGCACGAGCGGTAACACGAAGCTAGACGGCTCGGCAACCTATACGCAGCACTTTGGTGGCATGGCTGGAGATGGTAAACCGCGCATTAGTGGGTTATTATCCTTTTCTCATAACTATTGAATTATCTTTTTCCCGGCTGGGCGGCACCCATCTCCGTGCGAAGGACATGACTACAGGCTTAAGTTGAAGGTAGTTTTCACACGATAGTCGCGAATCAAGCATACCTTTGGGTTAAACGAAATAAACAACTAGCTACTCAAACGACGTCGTCTGAACGTAATTTTTCCACGATAAAGGAACAACGAGTCGTCCGTGGTGTTCCTTAAATGCGCATCGTTGATGTGCGACATTTTATTTACATACGAGCCTTGTACATTTCATTGCCTACGAGTGTTATGAGCGGAAGGAAAGATTGCCACACAGCGTCCGGCGATCGTTTCACTTCAACTCCGGCAGATTCGCTGGTGGCCAGGCCCACTGACTAGCTGGCGCTTGCTTGACCAACGGCTCCCATGGTTTCCAACCGAGCATTTTACGAGCCAGCGTCAGTTCGTTCTCTGCCTGGACGATCAGCTCCTCTACCTGGCCGCAGTTTATCTTTTGCTCAATTTCCCGCACATTCGGCGTCTAGGGAAAAACATACGCAATAATATTGATTAAACGGAAAGTTTTCGTTGAACTATCGATAGGCTAACATTTACCGTGGAAACAATCTTAGCACGCTCAGACACAATTTGCTCGGTGTATCGTCGATATGCGGCATCCTGCGGCATCTTGCCGACGGCTCGAAGAATCTTGTTGTAAAGGGCAGTCAGCGTGTGGTGGGGATTTTTAGCCACATGCATTCCAGTCAAGCCAGTTGCCTGCAAGATAAAAAGATTATTTGAGTTATTCGAACCGTATTGTTGTCTCAAAACAAACTAGCACAAATCGATGCGACTCGGTATGACATAACCAGTGGATTTGTTGGACCGGATTGTTTGCCGTGAGCCATTTTGCAATTGCATTCCTTACTGTACCTGCTTGATAATGCCAGCCATGGTGCTTCTTGATAGATGTCGTTTCTGTAAGAAAAATGGAAACTTTATGGTATAAAAAGAACTTTTTTCTAAACTACCAAAACAGCATACGAACCAGCAAGTGAATATTTTTGTGAATTCTGAAGTTATGACAGCAAATTTATTGCAGTATGCTCTAACAACCTTGATCCGCAAATTAGAAATAATGTCTATCTAGGAGACCAGGTACAGTCATATGATTTCTTTGCGAAAAGGAAAAAGTATCATATTGTAACATGACTTCCGTTCTCACAAATTTAAGTCATTTCTCCGGCAACGTTGCTTGGCTTTTTTCTTATTCGAATAAAGTAAACAAATCGAAAAACATTGAATGGCTTGAACATTTACCTTTAGAAATCTTGCTTTATTTTCGCTGAGCTCTCATTGCTATATATACCTTGAGGCAAAACAGAAGAGAAAAGGAAAATTGCAAAAACAATGACAGAGGCACATCGAAAATAAACGACAATTTTCTTCATATCATTCTGGTTGGTACATCTTGCGAGGGCGCTGTGAAAAGTTATAAAAAAGCACTTTGTTTGTCGAGTGGGGTGGAGAGTGTTCGTGAAGTGAAAAAATCTAAGTTACTTCCGCTAGAGTAGGGGTGCTTTGGATTTACTGATATTACGAAAACAACAGCTGTGAAAAACAAACGCAACAAACAGCCCATCGAATAGAAAAGTTGTATCTATGCTCGCGGAGAAAAAAGTATTTGAGGGCTGACGGGGAAATCAAAAGTCACTGCTTTTTCCAATGCTGCCCGACGCAAGTGATGAAATTGTAGAAAGTGTTACCGTGTTTATTCTGTCAATAACAACCAGCCATTCGATTTTCCCCCGAACACCCTTGCTGGCTCAGGCAGTTCACTTGCACACAAAGCCAACAGGAAACCAAGGCAAAAGTCAAACGAGTGCATCAGGAGAATTGCGTCGCATTATTACGTGCGGAGGTGATTAGGGGATTCGTGGCGTAGGAGGCAAAGATAAAACTAGCGATAAACGACCCGGAAAATAGCGGAGCCACGCATAAAAATTTTGCAATATTTTCTCCTCCCGATCGTGGCCAAAGGAAACTGACGGAAACCGTCGCCTTGGTCGACGTCGTTGGATCTGGGCGGCGAGGAGAAAGTTTCTGCTGGTGCTGCCGTGATGAGTAGTAAGCCAAACTGGGGCCAGCTGCCAACCCTTGTGTTAACAAATGTTTTTCAACATTTGAACCATCGGGACCGATTGAATGCTTCGAGAGTTTGTTGGCATTGGCGTTCCGTGCTCTTTCAACCCAGGTATGCATTGGCAATTGCAGAACATGGAGCAACTAATATCTTGTGTAACCCACAGTCCATACTGATGCTATTTATTTTTTGATTTTTGTTTAGATTCTTCAAGCGTATCCAGTTTGATGTTGCTAGAGAGCACAACAAGAAGGTTAGCTTCTATTTGCAAAAGCTGGTCCATATCGTGAGTGAAGTGAAGATTACTTTCGATTCGAGCAACCTTTACGATGTCGAGCTGACTGCAGAAATTCTTTTCAAGTATGAGTTGGAGTTGCATATTTTGATCGAAGCTAGCCGTTCTACGTGTGGTGCTCTGCAATTTCTTTTCAGGCTAAGTAAAAGCTCACGCCTTCTTAGTTTAACGATCTACCCGAAGAATGCAACGTGGGTGACGCCGGGCATCTCCATGAGAAGGCAGCTGAGGGCAACTGCCTATTCTGAGGAAGAATGGAATTACATTCTTAAGTAAGTGTTGCTCCGGACCGCGTGCATTTAGAAATCGTAAAAGTTTGCTGAAATTGTATTCTGTTTATCTAAAGGCTATTCGTTCAACCCGTAAAAGCTTTGCTAACTAGAACGAATCCACCCCTTCGGGTGCTGGATTTGGGATGTTCGGAAAGTCTAGCAGTACACGCGTCGGAATTTCTGACGGTAAGTGAGTTGTAGTTGATGTAGTTCCATCAATACTTCATTTAATTTCATTGTAACACTACTCTGTCGGTTATTTGCTGTGCTCGTCTTTCCAGTGCACCGCCAAACCACAACATTTGGAACGACTATGCTTTGCCACAGTGAAGCAGGATCCAGGACACTATCCGCTCGGGTTGATCGAACCGAGTTTGTTCGAAAAGTGTACCATGTTGCGTGTGTTGACCCTCGACTATGATGTCATGTGCGACGACATGCTGCAAACGTTGCAGCTGCTTCCGTTGCGCCAGCTGATTGTGCACGTACACGGCATCGACGAGGATCACTGTGGGCTGTCCGAGGAAGCGTGGGCAAGTTTTCGATCTAAAAATCCATCCACAGAACTGCACCTGACGCTGGTGTGCGCTTACGAAGCGGTCGATATACTGCACACCCACATCTTACGTCCGTCGATGCCGCTGACGCATCTGAAGGTTTTGTTCTGTGAAAGAGTACGTGGATTAATGCTTCAAAATTATTTAATATGCCTGTTTTAAATCGATCGTTTTTGATCATTCTGCACACATAATTTATATGCCATCTTTCAGATCAACTGCGATGCGCTAGAATATCTATCCCGCCACTACAAGGACACACTTCGAAGTATGGTCTGGATCGATTCAATGGTATGAAATCAAGCAGCAAGGTCCCGAATTTACATGCAAATATTGACACACCTTGTTGCATACCGTAGCGTATCGAAGAATATCGTAACATAATGGAACTGGTGCTGCGCACAGAACAGGACCCGCTGGTGATGATGGCTTGGCGCTGCAAAAAACTGCAAGAAATCATTATCCACGGTTACGTACTCGATTCGCACAACCTTGTGGGCGTGTCTCGCTTACGCGGCCGGGAGCTTAAATGTCTGGAAGTGTCGCGTATCGATCTGTCGATTCCGTCTGTAATGATGGCCCCCTTCATCGAGGTATGGGCCACCATGTTTATCACTTTGGAATGTAAGTAAAATAATAAATTATATCATTTTTCCAGGAAATCAGTGCTCAGCTTGGTAAGAGGTGGTCCCCGTTGGATGCAAAAACGCTCCCGGCAGTGCTCGGATTTTATCCTGTAGCGGAAGAGCTGCGTGATAGATATATATTAAATTATATTCGCAAAGATATCATGCAATAGATGCAAAACCGGAAGGGGAGCGAAAGTGAAAGTTAATAGGGGACACGTTTATAGGACACGGCTACATCGGGTTACACTGAAACACCAGCCTTGTACGCGCATGTACGCCCTGTGTGCCTCTCGGCGACCTCAGGGGCTGGAGTTCCCGAGCATGTTTTTATGTTATTTTTTATATTTTATTTATTGTTTTCCTCAAAAACTATTGAGATGCTTATTCGCTTGGTCTTTAAAACTAGATGGAAAAATTATAGTAAATAGGTTCTATATCTATACATACATACCGATATTTCCGGCAATATGTGTGCACATAATAATCGGTTTAAGCTTGTATGTGATCCCAACAAGTCACTGGCACAAGTCGGCCAAGGGGTATGATAGAGTGAAAGAAGAGATTACACAAATAACGCATGTTTATGCTCCCCGTTAACTGTGCGCCAACTTAACCACCGACCCGAGGAGAGACTCGTTTTGAAGGCAATGAAAGGAATTTCTCCACGAGCATGAACACCCGAAAGGCATGAGGATGGTCTGACAAAAATATCTGTGATGATTGTGAAATTGAGACAAAATAGTGAAACACAGCTTATCTCCGTTTGCTCAAGCAAATCAAATATCGAGATAACACATCAAAAAGTACTCACCAACATATAGTGAGTAATGAGAGCTTTAGAATCACCTACCACCAGAACGGAAATCGTCGCTTTTTATTTATTCGTCACCTGCAACTGAAACAGTGACAGTTTGTTGAAGTTAAAGAGGATTTTTCTAAAAGAAACCACTGTTTAATTTCGTTTTATGTTGTACAAAATTATCTATTATCCAGTGGCGTCTCGTGAGAAAATGAGATGGTTGTGCACCTTCAAAAAAAGTAATACCTTCTTACGTAAACCATATAACGTGGTTTATTAGAACCAGAACGACACGACACACCAAGACGAATTTGGTCAGGATGTTAAGTGAAAGAATAGTTTGAGGAACCGTGAATGGTCTATTTAGTTCTGCAATCTTTAATTGCTACTAAATGGATCTACATGAAAAACTAGTTTAATAGCTCATCTACCATGTCCTGCTCAATGTTGATGTATAAATTGACTGGTAATTTCACGCTAAATAGAACAATTGCATGAAAAATCTTTCTAATGAAACTGTGTGCACCAGCAGTATTGCCCAGTCCAGCGTGCCTGCTTAGACATTTTTTAATTAGTTTAAAATTGTTGGCCATATTTGCGTGTTTGTTTCTTCGATTTTATTCCAAAGTTTTATTTTCTTCCGAATTTACTTCACGAACGTCAATATCTACTCGATAAATATATCCGCGGTTAGTCAATGCCTGAGAATCAACTTCTTATTTGGCAAGTTAGACTCCCTTCGGGTCCGGCCTGGGTACAATGTAATGTGCACAGGAAAGGCACCTATACATCGACAATTTCACATGGACGCATTCGACACATTCACGAGAGAACTAATGTGTACATATACGATTTGCTGGTGCACTCGCTGAAGTGCCCGCCCATAAACAAAACTTTTTGACTTTCCAACTGGGTTTTTATTCTTGCTAATAAGAAAACTAACGCTTCTTCACCGAATGTGAAGACCGAATGAACCACATGAGAATGTGGTTAGGAAAACTGTTCTCATTTGATTAAAGATGCACGTCTGTAGCAGCGGTGCACCAGCAGAAGTCCCCAGCGCAGCATTGTAAAGCGTTAAGTAGATTTTGAACGCAACTGTTGCAGATGGAAATTACAATACCATAATTAAACAATTAATTTTGTGGTTCATTTTAAAAATTCATGACTGTGCAGTGCACAGGTTACTCAGGTGGACGAGACGCCACTGCTATTATCATTTAAACATTCTTTCTCTCTTGGAATTGTTATATATTTTTTTATCACATAAGCAAACATCTAATATTCAAAAACCCCAGAAGTATAAACACATGAAACATTTGTTCATTTCTTACAAAAACAATTAATCGAGTTATGAACAATTCAGGAAAAATAAACATCATGTGTCGTTTGGTAAATGGAGAGGAATAAGGGGAAAACACAAAGATCATGATCCTGTGTGCATATCGAACAGCAATGTGCAAAGTATTAAAGAGCATAACGTATTTGGGGAGCCACTTCCTCCCGAAAATAAGGGTCATTAATACCTGAGATACGTGTACCGCTTCATGCTAAAAGGCATATTATTCACTCCATATGAGATGGCTTATAGGAAAGATAAATTCCCAAAAGAAACGTAACGAACACAACACGCAACCAATCTGTGATGCTATTTACTACTTTTTGTTAATAAATTCAAGGAAAGCATATTTGTTTATTCAGGAAAACCATGTTAAGCAGTATTTAAGTTCTGTTGGAATAGTGAACATTCATACTATTTTGTTATCAGAGTTTTTTCTTTAGTAAATTCTCATCACGAACATTCACGATTCATTTAAGACTTTCAAGTAAGAGAATTAGAGAACATCGCATAAAGGTGTCAGCAAACAAATAAGCGTTTGATTGACGTTGTATTGTCCAAATACGGAAAAAATAATATCAGAACGTTAGGTTTCCGTTGATAAGGTGTGCCTCGAAAAAACAATTTCTTTCGATTCGCGAGGTGAAACACGACGGACTCTAGTCATCACGCTACAGATTGGACACCTCAGGAAATAGGAACCGTTGCCGTGAAAAAGTTATTTTTACACCGTCCCACATTATAGAAAGAAACGAGCGGAAAATTTGCACAACGAACTAGGAACGCAAAGAGCATCGTTGACTAGCAAGGTATGTTCATGGAAGCAACAGCACGGCAAATGTCGAGGAAAACAAATCTAGCACAAGATCAGCAACACCATAGCCGTCCCTTTTTAACAACTGAAAACCCAATAATTAATATTATAAAAGCGAAAAATTACTAAGAACGAAATACCCATTCGCTAGACAGTTTTATGTCAAACGCACAAGGAATGCGAAAGAACAACGTGATGGCATGGCAGAAAATAACAGAAATAAGAAAATAAAAATTACATACAATCGTTGTTACTCAAAAAGTGAACATAATGACTGCGAGGGAAAAACTGGAAGTATATTTCATGAAGGGAACAAATCTACAACATTGCGTGCCTATTACAAAAGCTAAAACAAATGCAACTAGTGAAGTAACAATTTATTAAAAGAGTCAAGCGAACGAGAGAAATAATCATGGAACCGTATCGGAAACAGGGACGGTGTAGCTGTTCAACAACCTAATAGTTAGCTAAAGGCGCTGTTGTTCCGCATGATCTGAATAACTTGCGTGCCACTTATAAACCAGCCATAACAATCGAATAGCAGACGAATCTTCGAATAGTTGTCATAGGACGGCGTGATTTATTACGATGAAAGCTTAACGAATCCATACATTCGTACCAATCGTGTAGAAAATGATAAAACAAAATGCTACGCAACAAACAATTCCTTAACATAAACAAAATAAACCTACTACTGTGATACTATCAAACTGTGGAACGAAATCGAAATCAACAAGAAAAGTTTGAAACACAATAATTCCAACAAAAACAGACAGATCGGGAATGTTATTTTATCCAATGCAATATCAAGAAGCCATGAAGGTTGAAATAATACAATGTAGAGAGCATGCGAAAGAGATTTGATGCAATGAAGTGAACGACATGAAGCGAATAGTTGAAATAATGAAGCGAACAGTTATAATGACGAAAAAAGTAGAACATCAATATTCTGATCAATGAGCGCTACAAAAGCGCTGGAATGCTACTCAATTCTAATCAGCCAATTTTATCTATGAAACGAATGAGATGCGTGGAATTTGTCAGACCTCAGAGTGTGCACTACCTAATGTGACCATCTTGCAAAAACGTGCATCAATTGTAGTAAGAGTGAAAATATGCCCAACACATGAATACCATAGAGCCGAATGTGTTATGTTTCGTAGATAACTTTTATTTTCTTATCGGGTGGAATGGATCTGACAGATTGAGGAGATCAAATAGGTCAAGGACGGTATTCAAAGTACCACCTGAGAATACTTTATAGGATCAGTTTCACATAAAGTTGTGGCAGTTAAGTTTCGGCATTTCATTTGTAGTATTATAAAATTGTTATTGATTGCATTAACAACAAAACAAAAGTATCTTAACCTACTTTTGGCTGTTAGTAACTAATGCTGGAAGGTACACCAAAATTTCTTCAGGCAATTTGATGCACCCTGAAGCACCTGCTCAAGTAGTGCACAGAATATTATCAATCAATCAAATGCGAGTTTAGTTGTTCTTATTTTGCTATTACACCGAGCGATAGTTTTGGATCATAAATGCCTATTTTTGAAGTGCTAATTTTATCCGCACCTGACTATTTTCACGCATTCTTATCCAAAAAATGGCAAAAGTACATACTTGATGTCGTTTTGCAATGGTAAAATAAGCAACCAACGCAAAAGCGAGACGTTTGGTGGAAGTTTGTATAAAGGGGAATGGTATATAAAATAGGCTAAAACAATGAAACACCAACTAAAGATTGACGCCAATAAGTACTAAAGCAACGAAGGGAAAACATGAAAAGACGAGAAGAGTTGCTTTTTAGGTAGTATGTTACCATGTGCCACAAA
The DNA here is from genome assembly GCF_943734765.1 of Anopheles ziemanni. NCBI lineage: Eukaryota > Metazoa > Arthropoda > Insecta > Diptera > Culicidae > Anopheles > Anopheles ziemanni. The sequence continues at coordinate 54,693,754 of NC_080705.1, forward strand.
CGAAGAACAAAACCTTAAACTACCAGTCGTCGACACAGACTCGTCATTTGAGCAAGAACAATGTGACACAATAATATTTTTACCAATCATCCCACAAACATTTAGTCAAAATCCAAACGACCACACATTTATACATTATGATTTAAAACATATTATGAAAATGACAGTTTTGCCGATTTCTCAACTATTTTATTTTCTGAAGATTCCGGAATTGAATTCCAGCAGATAAGAACAGATGCACATATATAAACTAAAAGCTCACACGGAGAGAAAAGTACTTTTGAAATATTGAAAAGATTAAATGCTTAATGTTGATTGTTTTAGATGTTTACTTCAAACGCGAATAAAACACTCATGTAGCACGTAGAAAAGAGCAACATCGTTGAAGGTGACGAAATTTAACAGCCACATAGTGACACAAATCACAGCTGAAAAATCGGTATTTATACAGCAAGATTTGTTTGGCGGTTGTGAAAGAATTACTGAGAGAATGAATGGAAAATGCCACCTAAAAACATGCATCAACAATCCAACAGCTAGACTAAATGGCCATTCCATTGAATTAAGAAGATACAAATGCCTTGCGACCAAAAACCACTCATGAAATGCTCAATCTTAGAAAAGCAAATGGTAGAAACGGGCAAACATAAAAATATATGGTAATTCAAAGAAGAAAATGAGATCAAACAGAACGACAACATCAAAAATGCAACGGTCGACTGATCAATGTCGATTCAAAACAACACCTTTCTGTGATATGAGATAAAAAAGGGACAAACAAAAGCAAAACAATAAAACAACAAACGAGTGGCGCAAACGGGAGATAGGAAAGGTCTTCCGTAAACGGGAAGAAATTAAATAAAAAAAAGATGATAGCAAAACATTAAGATGCAGCAAAACAACCATTAAAATCAGCAATCGTCGACTCAATCGGTAAAACTGCAATCGGGAACGTTTTTGTTCAATAAAAAGTAAAATTACCCTACACTATCGAAATAAGCTTCAGTTGAAAGAAATAATAAATTAAATAGATAACAGATCACAAAAAGAATCCACGCCGATTCTCCACGCCAGGTGACAAAATTGTAAAAAATGAGCCGAAGTAATTGAAAAACAAAGCTGTAGTTCAAGCGGTCTTTGGGATAGACTACCATGACAATTCTGTCTCGTATTTTCTGTAAGTGAAGCATGCCACTGATAATAGATATAGAACATTTCAATGTACAGTTGAACCATGGATAAAGTAGACATGACAAGGGAGTATCTCGTTAATTTGGCAGATCCTAAGTAGTAAGCGCTGATAACGAAATCTAGAGGTGTCAACTGGGTCCAACACACTTCACCTTGCTTTAACTTCAAAACTAAACTTTTCGTAATAATTACAGGCAAACAATAATTCATTACTAAAAAAGGAACAAAACTTACGAATTAAATGCAAATGTCTTGTGTTTTTTTTTGGCTCTTGTCCTATGTTAAAAAAATGTCATTGATATCGAAATGAATCAAAAACAGATTCCGATTATGGTCATTCAATTTCGGTACTTCGTTATGCGTTTACAATGCGTTTACATTAAATTACCAAGCAAAGATTCAAATTAATGAACATTAATGTATATTTACACAACTTTGAGCAAAGGTGATGCAAGTGTAGATTTATCTTCAGGGACTGCATTTTATTCGTGTACACCCTCAAAAGTCAGCGAACATTATTTGGACCTAGACGTTGAACAATCACAATGATTATTCTTATCGCATGTAATTATTTAAAAAAGGGAGCCTAAATATGCCAGTTTCTGCCCTGCCATGCATCAAAACTAATCTTTCTTCGACTTTGGTCTTGAAACCAATCTGGGCTGGAAAATAGTAATATGTCCAACATACCAGGCAATTGACACAGCGTCTTTGGCTAGAATGTTTCAATAATATCAGTGGATTGACTCGGCTATTTAGCGACTTGAGTAATATTTGATAAAAAAAAACCACTTTGCGAAAATTAAATAATGAAGGGTAAAAAATAGTATGGACGTTTGAAACACGTTCTACCAAAATCAAAAATTTATTGCTCGTGATTGACCTGTAGATTTTATGTAGTAAGACTACTGTGAAGTGCAGAAACCTTTTGATGGAAAACCATGATTAAGTGAGGCAAAACTGGTCAAAATAAACACCCTCCAAGAGGAACAAAAGTAAACTGTAAGCGAAAAATGGTTGAATCACTGGTGTCAGGCTGTACGTCGTCCCAAAAACCGTCATTTTAAATTTAAATTCGACAAGTAAAATAAATAACTTGAATGGCATGGGATGAAGACAATGGGTGTCTACTTATGCAATATTATTCTATCAATAACATTGAACCTAAAGGGCAATCTGTTATCTGTAGAATTAATAAGTTTTTCTCATGGTAAACGGCCACACGTGTGACAATGAAAATTATGCGCATATTCATGAATACCTTCCTAGCAACAATTTTGATAGAACAAAATTGTATGTCAAAATTATTCCAGCATGAAATTTGATCATTGAAATTCAATAAATTGTCACAAAACAAACTATAATTTTTTTTTAACCGTATAACGGGCGATGCCGTATTGTACAAATTATAGTTGCAACTAATGAAAAATGCATAGTCTTAACAAAATCCGAAACCTTAATTTCCCATTCGAATGCCGGAGAAAAAAAAATAGTTTGAGAATCGTAGCTAAAAATAGAACATTGTCGTAGCTACAAATAGAACATTCTCACAATGTTCAGTTCTTCCAACAACAAGGCAAAAAGGACTTATCGATTGAAATTAGTTTTTGTTTCCCTTCCACGAGAGGAAATATTATTCCCACACACACGCACACAACCAAACGGTGTGTAAAAAGTTTGAGGATGCCAACGACACATGGCGTTCCCAAGTGGTCACCCACCTAAGTACTAACCATGCCCGATGTTGCTTAACTTCGGTGATCGGACGAGAACCGGTGTTTTCAACATGGTATGGTCGTTGACAAGTATGCTCCTGCTATGTTCGCAACATAAACGCCGTCGAAGGAGGCTGCCAGGAGCTAAAAATAGAACATTCTCACAATGTTCAGTTCTTCCAACAACAAGGTGAAAAGGACTCATCGAATGAAATTTCTTTTTGTTTCCCTTCCACGAGAGGAAGAATAGCATTCCCACACACACGCATTCAACCAAACGGCGTGTAAAAAGTTTGAGGATGCCAACGACACATGGCGTTCCCAAGTGGTCACCCACCTAAGTACTAACCATGCCCGATGTTGCTTAACTTCGGTGATCGGACGAGAACCGGTGTTTTCAACATGGTATGGTCGTTGACAAGTATGCTCCTGCTATGTCCGCAACATAAGCGCCATCGAAGGAGGCTGGACGGAGCTAAAAATAGAACATTCTCACAATGTTCAGTTCTTCCAACAACAAGGCAAGAAGCACTCATTGAATGTAATTTCTTTTTGTTTCCCTTCCACGAGAGGAAGAATATTATTCCCACACACACGCACACAACCAAACGGCGTGTAAAAAGTTTGAGGATGCCAACGACACATGGCGTTCCCAAGTGGTCACCCACCTAAGTACTAACCATGCCCGATGTTGCTTAACTTCGGTGATCGGACGAGAACCGGTGTTTTCAACATGGTATGGTCGTTGACAAGTATGCTCCTGCTATGTCCGCAACATCAGCGCCGTCGAAGCAGGCTACCAGGAGCTAAAAATAGAACATTCTCACAATGGCCAGTTCTTCCAACAACAAGGTGAAAAGGACTCATCGATTGAAATTACTTTTTGTTTCCCTTCCACGAGAGGAAGAATATTATTCCCACACACACGCATTCAACCAAACGGTGTGTAAAAAGTTTGAGGATGCCAACGACACATGGCGTTCCCAAGTGGTCACCCACCTAAGTACTAACCATGCCCGATGTTGCTTAACTTCGGTGATCGGACGAGAACCGGTGTTTTCAACATGGTATGGTCGTTGACAAGTATGCTCCTGCTATGTTCGCAACATAAACGCCGTCGAAGGAGGCTGGACGGAGCTAAAAATAGAACATTCTCACAATGTTCAGTTCTTCCAACAACAAGGTGAAAAGGACTCATCGAATGAAATTTCTTTTTGTTTCCCTTCCACGAGAGGAAGAATAGCATTCCCACACACACGCATTCAACCAAACGGCGTGTAAAAAGTTTGAGGATGCCAACGACACATGGCGTTCCCAAGTGGTCACCCACCTAAGTACTAACCATGCCCGATGTTGCTTAACTTCGGTGATCGGACGAGAACCGGTGTTTTCAACATGGTATGGTCGTTGACAAGTATGCTCCTGCTATGTTCGCAACATAAACGCCGTCGAAGGAGGCTGGACGGAGCTAAAAATAGAACATTCTCACAATGTTCAGTTCTTCCAACAACAAGGTGAAAAGGACTCATCGAATGAAATTTCTTTTTGTTTCCCTTCCACGAGAGGAAGAATAGCATTCCCACACACACGCATTCAACCAAACGGCGTGTAAAAAGTTTGAGGATGCCAACGACACATGGCGTTCCCAAGTGGTCACCCACCTAAGTACTAACCATGCCCGATGTTGCTTAACTTCGGTGATCGGACGAGAACCGGTGTTTTCAACATGGTATGGTCGTTGACAAGTATGCTCCTGCTATGTCCGCAACATAAGCGCCGTCGAAGGAGGCTGGACGGAGCTAAAAATAGAACATTCTCACAATGTTCAGTTCTTCCAACAACAAGGTGAAAAGGACACATCGAATGAAATTACTTTTTGTTTCCCTTCCACGAGAGGAAGAATATTATTCCCACACACACGCACACAACCAAACGGCGTGTAAAAAGTTTGAGGATGCCAACGACACATGGCGTTCCCAAGTGGTCACCCACCTAAGTACTAACCATGCCCGATGTTGCTTAACTTCGGTGATCGGACGAGAACCGGTGTTTTCAACATGGTATGGTCGTTGACAAGTATGCTCCTGCTATGTCCGCAACATAAGCGCCGTCGAAGGAGGCTACCAGGAGCTAAAAATAGAACATTCTCACAATGGCCAGTTCTTCCAACAACAAGGTGAAAAGGACTTATCGAATGAAATTACTTTTTGTTTCCCTTCCACGAGAGGAACAATATTATTCCCACACACACGCACACAACCAAACGGCGTGTAAAAAGTTTGAGGATGCCAACGACACATGGCGTTCCCAAGTGGTCACCCACCTAAGTACTAACCATGCCCGATGTTGCTTAACTTCGGTGATCGGACGAGAACCGGTGTTTTCAACATGGTATGGTCGTTGACAAGTATGCTCCTGCTATGTTCGCAACATAAACGCCGTCGAAGGAGGCTGGACGGAGCTAAAAATAGAACATTCTCACAATGTTCAGTTCTTCCAACAACAAGGTGAAAAGGACACATCGAATGAAATTACTTTTTGTTTCCCTTCCACGAGAGGAAGAATATTATTCCCACACACACGCACACAACCAAACGGCGTGTAAAAAGTTTGAGGATGCCAACGACACATGGCGTTCCCAAGTGGTCACCCACCTAAGTACTAACCATGCCCGATGTTGCTTAACTTCGGTGATCGGACGAGAACCGGTGTTTTCAACATGGTATGGTCGTTGACAAGTATGCTCCTGCTATGTTCGCAACATAAACGCCGTCGAAGGAGGCTGGACGGAGCTAAAAATAGAACATTCTCACAATGTTCAGTTCTTCCAACAACAAGGTGAAAAGGACACATCGAATGAAATTACTTTTTGTTTCCCTTCCACGAGAGGAAGAATATTATTCCCACACACACGCACACAACCAAACGGCGTGTAAAAAGTTTGAGGATGCCAACGACACATGGCGTTCCCAAGTGGTCACCCACCTAAGTACTAACCATGCCCGATGTTGCTTAACTTCGGTGATCGGACGAGAACCGGTGTTTTCAACATGGTATGGTCGTTGACAAGTATGCTCCTGCTATGTCCGCAACATAAGCGCCGTCGAAGGAGGCTGGACGGAGCTAAAAATAGAACATTCTCACAATGTTCAGTTCTTCCAACAACAAGGTGAAAAGGACACATCGAATGAAATTACTTTTTGTTTCCCTTCCACGAGAGGAAGAATATTATTCCCACACACACGCACACAACCAAACGGCGTGTAAAAAGTTTGAGGATGCCAACGACACATGGCGTTCCCAAGTGGTCACCCACCTAAGTACTAACCATGCCCGATGTTGCTTAACTTCGGTGATCGGACGAGAACCGGTGTTTTCAACATGGTATGGTCGTTGACAAGTATGCTCCTGCTATGTTCGCAACATAAACGCCGTCGAAGGAGGCTGGACGGAGCTAAAAATAGAACATTCTCACAATGTTCAGTTCTTCCAACAACAAGGTGAAAAGGACACATCGAATGAAATTACTTTTTGTTTCCCTTCCACGAGAGGAAGAATATTATTCCCACACACACGCACACAACCAAACGGCGTGTAAAAAGTTTGAGGATGCCAACGACACATGGCGTTCCCAAGTGGTCACCCACCTAAGTACTAACCATGCCCGATGTTGCTTAACTTCGGTGATCGGACGAGAACCGGTGTTTTCAACATGGTATGGTCGTTGACAAGTATGCTCCTGCTATGTTCGCAACATAAACGCCGTCGAAGGAGGCTGGACGGAGCTAAAAATAGAACATTCTCACAATGTTCAGTTCTTCCAACAACAAGGTGAAAAGGACACATCGAATGAAATTACTTTTTGTTTCCCTTCCACGAGTGGAAGAATATTATTCCCACACACACGCACACAACCAAACGGCGTGTAAAAAGTTTGAGGATGCCAACGACACATGGCGTTCCCAAGTGGTCACCCACCTAAGTACTAACCATGCCCGATGTTGCTTAACTTCGGTGATCGGACGAGAACCGGTGTTTTCAACATGGTATGGTCGTTGACAAGTATGCTCCTGCTATGTCCGCAACATAAGCGCCGTCGAAGGAGGCTGGACGGAGCTAAAAATAGAACATTCTCACAATGTTCAGTTCTTCCAACAACAAGGTGAAAAGGACACATCGAATGAAATTACTTTTTGTTTCCCTTCCACGAGAGGAAGAATATTATTCCCACACACACGCACACAACCAAACGGCGTGTAAAAAGTTTGAGGATGCCAACGACACATGGCGTTCCCAAGTGGTCACCCACCTAAGTACTAACCATGCCCGATGTTGCTTAACTTCGGTGATCGGACGAGAACCGGTGTTTTCAACATGGTATGGTCGTTGACAAGTATGCTCCTGCTATGTCCGCAACATAAGCGCCGTCGAAGGAGGCTGGACGGAGCTAAAAATAGAACATTCTCACAATGTTCAGTTCTTCCAACAACAAGGTGAAAAGGACACATCGAATGAAATTACTTTTTGTTTCCCTTCCACGAGAGGAACAATATTATTCCCACACACACGCACACAACCAAACGGTGTGTAAAAAGTTTAAGGATGCCAACGACACATGGCGTTCCCAAGTGGTCACCCACCTAAGTACTAACCATGCCCGATGTTGCTTAACTTCGGTGATCGGACGAGAACCGGTGTTTTCAACATGGTATGGTCGTTGACAAGTATGCTCCTGCTATGTCCGCAACATAAGCGCCGTCGAAGGAGGCTACCAGGAGCTAAAAATAGAACATTCTCACAATGGCCAGTTCTTCCAACAACAAGGTGAAAAGGACTTATCGAATGAAATTACTTTTTGTTTCCCTTCCACGAGAGGAACAATATTATTCCCACACACACGCACACAACCAAACGGCGTGTAAAAAGTTTGAGGATGCCAACGACACATGGCGTTCCCAAGTGGTCACCCACCTAAGTACTAACCATGCCCGATGTTGCTTAACTTCGGTGATCGGACGAGAACCGGTGTTTTCAACATGGTATGGTCGTTGACAAGTATGCTCCTGCTATGTTCGCAACATAAACGCCGTCGAAGGAGGCTGGACGGAGCTAAAAATAGAACATTCTCACAATGTTCAGTTCTTCCAACAACAAGGTGAAAAGGACACATCGAATGAAATTACTTTTTGTTTCCCTTCCACGAGAGGAAGAATATTATTCCCACACACACGCACACAACCAAACGGCGTGTAAAAAGTTTGAGGATGCCAACGACACATGGCGTTCCCAAGTGGTCACCCACCTAAGTACTAACCATGCCCGATGTTGCTTAACTTCGGTGATCGGACGAGAACCGGTGTTTTCAACATGGTATGGTCGTTGACAAGTATGCTCCTGCTATGTTCGCAACATAAACGCCGTCGAAGGAGGCTGGACGGAGCTAAAAATAGAACATTCTCACAATGTTCAGTTCTTCCAACAACAAGGTGAAAAGGACTCATCGAATGAAATTTCTTTTTGTTTCCCTTCCACGAGAGGAAGAATAGCATTCCCACACACACGCATTCAACCAAACGGCGGTGTAAAAAGTTTGAGGATGCCAACGACACATGGCGTTCCCAAGTGGTCACCCACCTAAGTACTAACCATGCCCGATGTTGCTTAACTTCGGTGATCGGACGAGAACCGGTGTTTTCAACATGGTATGGTCGTTGACTAGTATGCTCCTGCTATGTCCGCAACATAAGCGCCGTCGAAGGAGGCTGGACGGAGCTAAAAATAGAACATTCTCACAATGTTCAGTTCTTCCAACAACAAGGTGAAAAGGACTCATTGAATGTAATTTCTTTTTGTTTCCCTTCCACGAGAGGAACAATATTATTCCCACACACACGCATTCAACCAAACGGCGTGTAAAAAGTTTGAGGATGCCAACGACACATGGCGTTCCCAAGTGGTCACCCACCTAAGTACTAACCATGCCCGATGTTGCTTAACTTCGGTGATCGGACGAGAACCGGTGTTTTCAACATGGTATGGTCGTTGACAAGTATGCTCCTGCTATGTCCGCAACATAAGCGCCGTCGAAGGAGGCTGGACGGAGCTAAAAATAGAACATTCTCACAATGTTCAGTTCTTCCAACAACAAGGTGAAAAAGACTCATTTAATGAAATTTCTTTTTGTTTCCCTTCCACGAGAGGAAGAATATTATTCCCACACACACGCACACAACCAAACGGCGTGTAAAAAGTTTGAGGATGCCAACGACACATGGCGTTCCCAAGTGGTCACCCACCTAAGTACTAACCATGCCCGATGTTGCTTAACTTCGGTGATCGGACGAGAACCGGTGTTTTCAACATGGTATGGTCGTTGACAAGTATGCTCCTGCTATGTCCGCAACATAAGCGCCGTCGAAGGAGGCTGGACGGAGCTAAAAATAGAACATTCTCACAATGTTCAGTTCTTCCAACAACAAGGTGAAAAGGACTCATTGAATGTAATTTCTTTTTGTTTCCCTTCCACGAGAGGAACAATATTATTCCCACACACACGCATTCAACCAAACGGCGTGTAAAAAGTTTGAGGATGCCAACGACACATGGCGTTCCCAAGTGGTCACCCACCTAAGTACTAACCATGCCCGATGTTGCTTAACTTCGGTGATCGGACGAGAACCGGTGTTTTCAACATGGTATGGTCGTTGACAAGTATGCTCCTGCTATGTCCGCAACATAAGCGCCGTCGAAGGAGGCTGGACGGAGCTAAAAATAGAACATTCTCACAATGTTCAGTTCTTCCAACAACAAGGTGAAAAAGACTCATTTAATGAAATTTCTTTTTGTTTCCCTTCCACGAGAGGAAGAATATTATTCCCACACACACGCACACAACCAAACGGCGTGTAAAAAGTTTGAGGATGCCAACGACACATGGCGTTCCCAAGTGGTCACCCACCTAAGTACTAACCATGCCCGATGTTGCTTAACTTCGGTGATCGGACGAGAACCGGTGTTTTCAACATGGTATGGTCGTTGACAAGTATGCTCCTGCTATGTCCGCAACATAAGCGCCGTCGAAGGAGGCTGGACGGAGCTAAAAATAGAACATTCTCACAATGTTCAGTTCTTCCAACAACAAGGTGAAAAGGACTCATTTAATGAAATTTCTTTTTGTTTCCCTTCCACGAGAGGAAGAATATTATTCCCACACACACGCATTCAACCAAACGGCGTGTAAAAAGTTTGAGGATGCCAACGACACATGGCGTTCCCAAGTGGTCACCCACCTAAGTACTAACCATGCCCGATGTTGCTTAACTTCGGTGATCGGACGAGAACCGGTGTTTTCAACATGGTATGGTCGTTGACAAGTATGCTCCTGCTATGTTCGCAACATAAACGCCGTCGAAGGAGGCTGCCAGGAGCTAAAAATAGAACATTCTCACAATGTTCAGTTCTTCCAACAACAAGGTGAAAAGGACTCATCGAATGAAATTTCTTTTTGTTTCCCTTCCACGAGAGGAAGAATAGCATTCCCACACACACGCATTCAACCAAACGGCGTGTAAAAAGTTTGAGGATGCCAACGACACATGGCGTTCCCAAGTGGTCACCCACCTAAGTACTAACCATGCCCGATGTTGCTTAACTTCGGTGATCGGACGAGAACCGGTGTTTTCAACATGGTATGGTCGTTGACAAGTATGCTCCTGCTATGTCCGCAACATAAGCGCCGTCGAAGGAGGCTGGACGGAGCTAAAAATAGAACATTCTCACAATGTTCAGTTCTTCCAACAACAAGGTGAAAAGGACTCATTTAATGAAATTACTTTTTGTTTCCCTTCCACGAGAGGAACAATATTATTCCCACACACACGCATTCAACCAAACGGCGTGTAAAAAGTTTGAGGATGCCAACGACACATGGCGTTCCCAAGTGGTCACCCACCTAAGTACTAACCATGCCCGATGTTGCTTAACTTCGGTGATCGGACGAGAACCGGTGTTTTCAACATGGTATGGTCGTTGACAAGTATGCTCCTGCTATGTCCGCAACATAAGCGCCGTCGAAGGAGGCTGGACGGAGCTAAAAATAGAACATTCTCACAATGTTCAGTTCTTCCAACAACAAGGTGAAAAGCACTCATTTAATGAAATTACTTTTTGTTTCCCTTCCACGAGAGGAAGAATATTATTCCCACACACACGCATTCAACCAAACGGCGTGTAAAAAGTTTGAGGATGCCAACGACACATGGCGTTCCCAAGTGGTCACCCACCTAAGTACTAACCATGCCCGATGTTGCTTAACTTCGGTGATCGGACGAGAACCGGTGTTTTCAACATGGTATGGTCGTTGACAAGTATGCTCCTGCTATGTCCGCAACATAAGCGCCGTCGAAGGAGGCTGGACGGAGCTAAAAATAGAACATTCTCACAATGTTCAGTTCTTCCAACAACAAGGTGAAAAGGACTCATTTAATGAAATTACTTTTTGTTTCCCTTCCACGAGAGGAACAATATTATTCCCACACACACGCATTCAACCAAACGGCGTGTAAAAAGTTTGAGGATGCCAACGACACATGGCGTTCCCAAGTGGTCACCCACCTAAGTACTAACCATGCCCGATGTTGCTTAACTTCGGTGATCGGACGAGAACCGGTGTTTTCAACATGGTATGGTCGTTGACAAGTATGCTCCTGCTATGTCCGCAACATAAGCGCCGTCGAAGGAGGCTGGACGGAGCTAAAAATAGAACATTCTCACAATGTTCAGTTCTTCCAACAACAAGGTGAAAAGGACTCATTTAATGAAATTACTTTTTGTTTCCCTTCCACGAGAGGAACAATATTATTCCCACACACACGCATTCAACCAAACGGCGTGTAAAAAGTTTGAGGATGCCAACGACACATGGCGTTCCCAAGTGGTCACCCACCTAAGTACTAACCATGCCCGATGTTGCTTAACTTCGGTGATCGGACGAGAACCGGTGTTTTCAACATGGTATGGTCGTTGACAAGTATGCTCCTGCTATGTCCGCAACATAAGCGCCGTCGAAGGAGGCTGGACGGAGCTAAAAATAGAACATTCTCACAATGTTCAGTTCTTCCAACAACAAGGTGAAAAGCACTCATTTAATGAAATTACTTTTTGTTTCCCTTCCACGAGAGGAAGAATATTATTCCCACACACACGCATTCAACCAAACGGCGTGTAAAAAGTTTGAGGATGCCAACGACACATGGCGTTCCCAAGTGGTCACCCACCTAAGTACTAACCATGCCCGATGTTGCTTAACTTCGGTGATCGGACGAGAACCGGTGTTTTCAACATGGTATGGTCGTTGACAAGTATGCTCCTGCTATGTCCGCAACATAAGCGCCGTCGAAGGAGGCTGGACGGAGCTAAAAATAGAACATTCTCACAATGTTCAGTTCTTCCAACAACAAGGTGAAAAGGACACATCGAATGAAATTACTTTTTGTTTCCCTTCCACGAGAGGAACAATATTATTCCCACACACACGCATTCAACCAAACGGCGTGTAAAAAAGTTTGAGGATGCCAACGACACATGGCGTTCCCAAGTGGTCACCCACCTAAGTACTAACCATGCCCGATGTTGCTTAACTTCGGTGATCGGACGAGAACCGGTGTTTTCAACATGGTATGGTCGTTGACAAGTATGCTCCTGCTATGTCCGCAACATAAGCGCCGTCGAAGGAGGCTGGACGGAGCTAAAAATAGAACATTCTCACAATGTTCAGTTCTTCCAACAACAAGGTGAAAAGGACTCATTGAATGTAATTTCTTTTTGTTTCCCTTCCACGAGAGGAACAATATTATTCCCACACACACGCATTCAACCAAACGGCGTGTAAAAAGTTTGAGGATGCCAACGACACATGGCGTTCCCAAGTGGTCACCCACCTAAGTACTAACCATGCCCGATGTTGCTTAACTTCGGTGATCGGACGAGAACCGGTGTTTTCAACATGGTATGGTCGTTGACAAGTATGCTCCTGCTATGTCCGCAACATAAGCGCCGTCGAAGGAGGCTGGACGGAGCTAAAAATAGAACATTCTCACAATGTTCAGTTCTTCCAACAACAAGGTGAAAAGGACTCATTTAATGAAATTTCTTTTTGTTTCCCTTCCACGAGAGGAAGAATATTATTCCCACACACACGCATTCAACCAAACGGCGTGTAAAAAGTTTGAGGATGCCAACGACACATGGCGTTCCCAAGTGGTCACCCACCTAAGTACTAACCATGCCCGATGTTGCTTAACTTCGGTGATCGGACGAGAACCGGTGTTTTCAACATGGTATGGTCGTTGACAAGTATGCTCCTGCTATGTTCGCAACATAAACGCCGTCGAAGGAGGCTGCCAGGAGCTAAAAATAGAACATTCTCACAATGTTCAGTTCTTCCAACAACAAGGTGAAAAGGACTCATCGAATGAAATTTCTTTTTGTTTCCCTTCCACGAGAGGAAGAATAGCATTCCCACACACACGCATTCAACCAAACGGCGTGTAAAAAGTTTGAGGATGCCAACGACACATGGCGTTCCCAAGTGGTCACCCACCTAAGTACTAACCATGCCCGATGTTGCTTAACTTCGGTGATCGGACGAGAACCGGTGTTTTCAACATGGTATGGTCGTTGACAAGTATGCTCCTGCTATGTCCGCAACATAAGCGCCGTCGAAGGAGGCTGGACGGAGCTAAAAATAGAACATTCTCACAATGTTCAGTTCTTCCAACAACAAGGTGAAAAGCACTCATTTAATGAAATTACTTTTTGTTTCCCTTCCACGAGAGGAAGAATATTATTCCCACACACACGCATTCAACCAAACGGCGTGTAAAAAGTTTGAGGATGCCAACGACACATGGCGTTCCCAAGTGGTCACCCACCTAAGTACTAACCATGCCCGATGTTGCTTAACTTCGGTGATCGGACGAGAACCGGTGTTTTCAACATGGTATGGTCGTTGACAAGTATGCTCCTGCTATGTCCGCAACATAAGCGCCGTCGAAGGAGGCTGGACGGAGCTAAAAATAGAACATTCTCACAATGTTCAGTTCTTCCAACAACAAGGTGAAAAGGACTCATTTAATGAAATTACTTTTTGTTTCCCTTCCACGAGAGGAACAATATTATTCCCACACACACGCATTCAACCAAACGGCGTGTAAAAAGTTTGAGGATGCCAACGACACATGGCGTTCCCAAGTGGTCACCCACCTAAGTACTAACCATGCCCGATGTTGCTTAACTTCGGTGATCGGACGAGAACCGGTGTTTTCAACATGGTATGGTCGTTGACAAGTATGCTCCTGCTATGTCCGCAACATAAGCGCCGTCGAAGGAGGCTGGACGGAGCTAAAAATAGAACATTCTCACAATGTTCAGTTCTTCCAACAACAAGGTGAAAAGGACTCATTTAATGAAATTACTTTTTGTTTCCCTTCCACGAGAGGAACAATATTATTCCCACACACACGCATTCAACCAAACGGCGTGTAAAAAGTTTGAGGATGCCAACGACACATGGCGTTCCCAAGTGGTCACCCACCTAAGTACTAACCATGCCCGATGTTGCTTAACTTCGGTGATCGGACGAGAACCGGTGTTTTCAACATGGTATGGTCGTTGACAAGTATGCTCCTGCTATGTCCGCAACATAAGCGCCGTCGAAGGAGGCTGGACGGAGCTAAAAATAGAACATTCTCACAATGTTCAGTTCTTCCAACAACAAGGTGAAAAGCACTCATTTAATGAAATTACTTTTTGTTTCCCTTCCACGAGAGGAAGAATATTATTCCCACACACACGCATTCAACCAAACGGCGTGTAAAAAGTTTGAGGATGCCAACGACACATGGCGTTCCCAAGTGGTCACCCACCTAAGTACTAACCATGCCCGATGTTGCTTAACTTCGGTGATCGGACGAGAACCGGTGTTTTCAACATGGTATGGTCGTTGACAAGTATGCTCCTGCTATGTCCGCAACATAAGCGCCGTCGAAGGAGGCTGGACGGAGCTAAAAATAGAACATTCTCACAATGTTCAGTTCTTCCAACAACAAGGTGAAAAGCACTCATTTAATGAAATTACTTTTTGTTTCCCTTCCACGAGAGGAAGAATATTATTCCCACACACACGCATTCAACCAAACGGCGTGTAAAAAGTTTGAGGATGCCAACGACACATGGCGTTCCCAAGTGGTCACCCACCTAAGTACTAACCATGCCCGATGTTGCTTAACTTCGGTGATCGGACGAGAACCGGTGTTTTCAACATGGTATGGTCGTTGACAAGTATGCTCCTGCTATGTCCGCAACATAAGCGCCGTCGAAGGAGGCTGGACGGAGCTAAAAATAGAACATTCTCACAATGTTCAGTTCTTCCAACAACAAGGTGAAAAGCACTCATTTAATGAAATTACTTTTTGTTTCCCTTCCACGAGAGGAAGAATATTATTCCCACACACACGCATTCAACCAAACGGCGTGTAAAAAGTTTGAGGATGCCAACGACACATGGCGTTCCCAAGTGGTCACCCACCTAAGTACTAACCATGCCCGATGTTGCTTAACTTCGGTGATCGGACGAGAACCGGTGTTTTCAACATGGTATGGTCGTTGACAAGTATGCTCCTGCTATGTCCGCAACATAAGCGCCGTCGAAGGAGGCTGGACGGAGCTAAAAATAGAACATTCTCACAATGTTCAGTTCTTCCAACAACAAGGTGAAAAAGACTCATTTAATGAAATTTCTTTTTGTTTCCCTTCCACGAGAGGAAGAATATTATTCCCACACACACGCACACAACCAAACGGCGTGTAAAAAGTTTGAGGATGCCAACGACACATGGCGTTCCCAAGTGGTCACCCACCTAAGTACTAACCATGCCCGATGTTGCTTAACTTCGGTGATCGGACGAGAACCGGTGTTTTCAACATGGTATGGTCGTTGACAAGTATGCTCCTGCTATGTTCGCAACATAAGCGCCGTCGAAGGAGGCTGGACGGAGCTAAAAATAGAACATTCTCACAATGTTCAGTTCTTCCAACAACAAGGTGAAAAGGACTCATTGAATGTAATTTCTTTTTGTTTCCCTTCCACGAGAGGAAGAATATTATTCCCACACACACGCACACAACCAAACGGCGTGTAAAAAGTTTGAGGATGCCAACGACACATGGCGTTCCCAAGTGGTCACCCACCTAAGTACTAACCATGCCCGATGTTGCTTAACTTCGGTGATCGGACGAGAACCGGTGTTTTCAACATGGTATGGTCGTTGACAAGTATGCTCCTGCTATGTCCGCAACATAAGCGCCGTCGAAGGAGGCTGGACGGAGCTAAAAATAGAACATTCTCACAATGTTCAGTTCTTCCAACAACAAGGTGAAAAGGACTCATTTAATGAAATTACTTTTTGTTTCCCTTCCACGAGAGGAACAATATTATTCCCACACACACGCATTCAACCAAACGGCGTGTAAAAAGTTTGAGGATGCCAACGACACATGGCGTTCCCAAGTGGTCACCCACCTAAGTACTAACCATGCCCGATGTTGCTTAACTTCGGTGATCGGACGAGAACCGGTGTTTTCAACATGGTATGGTCGTTGACAAGTATGCTCCTGCTATGTCCGCAACATAAGCGCCGTCGAAGGAGGCTGGACGGAGCTAAAAATAGAACATTCTCACAATGTTCAGTTCTTCCAACAACAAGGTGAAAAGCACTCATTTAATGAAATTACTTTTTGTTTCCCTTCCACGAGAGGAAGAATATTATTCCCACACACACGCATTCAACCAAACGGCGTGTAAAAAGTTTGAGGATGCCAACGACACATGGCGTTCCCAAGTGGTCACCCACCTAAGTACTAACCATGCCCGATGTTGCTTAACTTCGGTGATCGGACGAGAACCGGTGTTTTCAACATGGTATGGTCGTTGACAAGTATGCTCCTGCTATGTCCGCAACATAAGCGCCGTCGAAGGAGGCTGGACGGAGCTAAAAATAGAACATTCTCACAATGTTCAGTTCTTCCAACAACAAGGTGAAAAGGACACATCGAATGAAATTACTTTTTGTTTCCCTTCCACGAGAGGAAGAATATTATTCCCACACACACGCACACAACCAAACGGCGTGTAAAAAGTTTGAGGATGCCAACGACACATGGCGTTCCCAAGTGGTCACCCACCTAAGTACTAACCATGCCCGATGTTGCTTAACTTCGGTGATCGGACGAGAACCGGTGTTTTCAACATGGTATGGTCGTTGACAAGTATGCTCCTGCTATGTTCGCAACATAAACGCCGTCGAAGGAGGCTGGACGGAGCTAAAAATAGAACATTCTCACAATGTTCAGTTCTTCCAACAACAAGGTGAAAAGGACTCATTTAATGAAATTTCTTTTTGTTTCCCTTCCACGAGAGGAACAATATTATTCCCACACACACGCATTCAACCAAACGGCGTGTAAAAAGTTTGAGGATGCCAACGACACATGGCGTTCCCAAGTGGTCACCCACCTAAGTACTAACCATGCCCGATGTTGCTTAACTTCGGTGATCGGACGAGAACCGGTGTTTTCAACATGGTATGGTCGTTGACAAGTATGCTCCTGCTATGTCCGCAACATAAGCGCCGTCGAAGGAGGCTGGACGGAGCTAAAAATAGAACATTCTCACAATGTTCAGTTCTTCCAACAACAAGGTGAAAAGCACTCATTTAATGAAATTACTTTTTGTTTCCCTTCCACGAGAGGAAGAATATTATTCCCACACACACGCATTCAACCAAACGGCGTGTAAAAAGTTTGAGGATGCCAACGACACATGGCGTTCCCAAGTGGTCACCCACCTAAGTACTAACCATGCCCGATGTTGCTTAACTTCGGTGATCGGACGAGAACCGGTGTTTTCAACATGGTATGGTCGTTGACAAGTATGCTCCTGCTATGTCCGCAACATAATCGCCGTAGAAGGAGGCTGGACGGAGCTAAAAATAGAACATTCTCACAATGTTCAGTTCTTCCAACAACAAGGTGAAAAGGACTCATTTAATGAAATTTCTTTTTGTTTCCCTTCCACGAGAGGAACAATATTATTCCCACACACACGCATTCAACCAAACGGCGTGTAAAAAGTTTGAGGATGCCAACGACACATGGCGTTCCCAAGTGGTCACCCACCTAAGTACTAACCATGCCCGATGTTGCTTAACTTCGGTGATCGGACGAGAACCGGTGTTTTCAACATGGTATGGTCGTTGACAAGTATGCTCCTGCTATGTCCGCAACATAAGCGCCGTCGAAGGAGGCTGGACGGAGCTAAAAATAGAACATTCTCACAATGTTCAGTTCTTCCAACAACAAGGTGAAAAGGACACATCGAATGAAATTACTTTTTGTTTCCCTTCCACGAGAGGAACAATATTATTCCCACACACACGCATTCAACCAAACGGTGTGTAAAAAAGTTTGAGTATGCCAACGACACATGGCGTTCCCAAGTGGTCACCCACCTAAGTACTAACCATGCCCGATGTTGCTTAACTTCGGTGATCGGACGAGAACCGGTGTTTTCAACATGGTATGGTCGTTGACAAGTATGCTCCTGCTATGTCCGCAACATAAGCGCCGTCGAAGGAGGCTGGACGGAGCTAAAAATAGAACATTCTCACAATGTTCAGTTCTTCCAACAACAAGGTGAAAAGGACTCATTTAATGAAATTTCTTTTTGTTTCCCTTCCACGAGAGGAAGAATATTATTCCCACACACACGCACACAACCAAACGGCGTGTAAAAAGTTTGAGGATGCCAACGACACATGGCGTTCCCAAGTGGTCACCCACCTAAGTACTAACCATGCCCGATGTTGCTTAACTTCGGTGATCGGACGAGAACCGGTGTTTTCAACATGGTATGGTCGTTGACAAGTATGCTCCTGCTATGTCCGCAACATAAGCGCCGTCGAAGGAGGCTGGACGGAGCTAAAAATAGAACATTCTCACAATGTTCAGTTCTTCCAACAACAAGGTGAAAAGGACTCATTTAATGAAATTACTTTTTGTTTCCCTTCCACGAGAGGAACAATATTATTCCCACACACACGCATTCAACCAAACGGCGTGTAAAAAGTTTGAGGATGCCAACGACACATGGCGTTCCCAAGTGGTCACCCACCTAAGTACTAACCATGCCCGATGTTGCTTAACTTCGGTGATCGGACGAGAACCGGTGTTTTCAACATGGTATGGTCGTTGACAAGTATGCTCCTGCTATGTCCGCAACATAAGCGCCGTCGAAGGAGGCTGGACGGAGCTAAAAATAGAACATTCTCACAATGTTCAGTTCTTCCAACAACAAGGTGAAAAGGACTCATTGAATGTAATTTCTTTTTGTTTCCCTTCCACGAGAGGAAGAATATTATTCCCACACACACGCACACAACCAAACGGCGTGTAAAAAGTTTGAGGATGCCAACGACACATGGCGTTCCCAAGTGGTCACCCACCTAAGTACTAACCATGCCCGATGTTGCTTAACTTCGGTGATCGGACGAGAACCGGTGTTTTCAACATGGTATGGTCGTTGACAAGTATGCTCCTGCTATGTCCGCAACATAATCGCCGTAGAAGGAGGCTGGACGGAGCTAAAAATAGAACATTCTCACAATGTTCAGTTCTTCCAACAACAAGGTGAAAAGGACTCATTTAATGAAATTTCTTTTTGTTTCCCTTCCACGAGAGGAACAATATTATTCCCACACACACGCATTCAACCAAACGGCGTGTAAAAAGTTTGAGGATGCCAACGACACATGGCGTTCCCAAGTGGTCACCCACCTAAGTACTAACCATGCCCGATGTTGCTTAACTTCGGTGATCGGACGAGAACCGGTGTTTTCAACATGGTATGGTCGTTGACAAGTATGCTCCTGCTATGTCCGCAACATAAACGCCGTCGAAGGAGGCTGGACGGAGCTAAAAATAGAACATTCTCACAATGTTCAGTTCTTCCAACAACAAGGTGAAAAGGACTCATTTAATGAAATTTCTTTTTGTTTCCCTTCCACGAGAGGAAGAATATTATTCCCACACACACGCACACAACCAAACGGCGTGTAAAAAGTTTGAGGATGCCAACGACACATGGCGTTCCCAAGTGGTCACCCACCTAAGTACTAACCATGCCCGATGTTGCTTAACTTCGGTGATCGGACGAGAACCGGTGTTTTCAACATGGTATGGTCGTTGACAAGTATGCTCCTGCTATGTCCGCAACATAAGCGCCGTCGAAGGAGGCTGGACGGAGCTAAAAATAGAACATTCTCACAATGTTCAGTTCTTCCAACAACAAGGTGAAAAGGACTCATTTAATGAAATTACTTTTTGTTTCCCTTCCACGAGAGGAACAATATTATTCCCACACACACGCATTCAACCAAACGGCGTGTAAAAAGTTTGAGGATGCCAACGACACATGGCGTTCCCAAGTGGTCACCCACCTAAGTACTAACCATGCCCGATGTTGCTTAACTTCGGTGATCGGACGAGAACCGGTGTTTTCAACATGGTATGGTCGTTGACAAGTATGCTCCTGCTATGTCCGCAACATAAGCGCCGTCGAAGGAGGCTGGACGGAGCTAAAAATAGAACATTCTCACAATGTTCAGTTCTTCCAACAACAAGGTGAAAAGGACTCATTTAATGAAATTACTTTTTGTTTCCCTTCCACGAGAGGAACAATATTATTCCCACACACACGCATTCAACCAAACGGCGTGTAAAAAGTTTGAGGATGCCAACGACACATGGCGTTCCCAAGTGGTCACCCACCTAAGTACTAACCATGCCCGATGTTGCTTAACTTCGGTGATCGGACGAGAACCGGTGTTTTCAACATGGTATGGTCGTTGACAAGTATGCTCCTGCTATGTCCGCAACATAAGCGCCGTCGAAGGAGGCTGGACGGAGCTAAAAATAGAACATTCTCACAATGTTCAGTTCTTCCAACAACAAGGTGAAAAGCACTCATTTAATGAAATTACTTTTTGTTTCCCTTCCACGAGAGGAAGAATATTATTCCCACACACACGCATTCAACCAAACGGCGTGTAAAAAGTTTGAGGATGCCAACGACACATGGCGTTCCCAAGTGGTCACCCACCTAAGTACTAACCATGCCCGATGTTGCTTAACTTCGGTGATCGGACGAGAACCGGTGTTTTCAACATGGTATGGTCGTTGACAAGTATGCTCCTGCTATGTCCGCAACATAAGCGCCGTCGAAGGAGGCTGGACGGAGCTAAAAATAGAACATTCTCACAATGTTCAGTTCTTCCAACAACAAGGTGAAAAGGACACATCGAATGAAATTACTTTTTGTTTCCCTTCCACGAGAGGAACAATATTATTCCCACACACACGCATTCAACCAAACGGCGTGTAAAAAAGTTTGAGGATGCCAACGACACATGGCGTTCCCAAGTGGTCACCCACCTAAGTACTAACCATGCCCGATGTTGCTTAACTTCGGTGATCGGACGAGAACCGGTGTTTTCAACATGGTATGGTCGTTGACAAGTATGCTCCTGCTATGTCCGCAACATAAGCGCCGTCGAAGGAGGCTGGACGGAGCTAAAAATAGAACATTCTCACAATGTTCAGTTCTTCCAACAACAAGGTGAAAAGGACTCATTTAATGAAATTACTTTTTGTTTCCCTTCCACGAGAGGAAGAATATTATTCCCACACACACGCACACAACCAAACGGCGTGTAAAAAGTTTGAGGATGCCAACGACACATGGCGTTCCCAAGTGGTCACCCACCTAAGTACTAACCATGCCCGATGTTGCTTAACTTCGGTGATCGGACGAGAACCGGTGTTTTCAACATGGTATGGTCGTTGACAAGTATGCTCCTGCTATGTCCGCAACATAATCGCCGTAGAAGGAGGCTGGACGGAGCTAAAAATAGAACATTCTCACAATGTTCAGTTCTTCCAACAACAAGGTGAAAAGGACTCATTTAATGAAATTTCTTTTTGTTTCCCTTCCACGAGAGGAACAATATTATTCCCACACACACGCATTCAACCAAACGGCGTGTAAAAAGTTTGAGGATGCCAACGACACATGGCGTTCCCAAGTGGTCACCCACCTAAGTACTAACCATGCCCGATGTTGCTTAACTTCGGTGATCGGACGAGAACCGGTGTTTTCAACATGGTATGGTCGTTGACAAGTATGCTCCTGCTATGTCCGCAACATAAGCGCCGTCGAAGGAGGCTGGACGGAGCTAAAAATAGAACATTCTCACAATGTTCAGTTCTTCCAACAACAAGGTGAAAAGCACTCATTTAATGAAATTACTTTTTGTTTCCCTTCCACGAGAGGAAGAATATTATTCCCACACACACGCATTCAACCAAACGGCGTGTAAAAAGTTTGAGGATGCCAACGACACATGGCGTTCCCAAGTGGTCACCCACCTAAGTACTAACCATGCCCGATGTTGCTTAACTTCGGTGATCGGACGAGAACCGGTGTTTTCAACATGGTATGGTCGTTGACAAGTATGCTCCTGCTATGTCCGCAACATAATCGCCGTAGAAGGAGGCTGGACGGAGCTAAAAATAGAACATTCTCACAATGTTCAGTTCTTCCAACAACAAGGTGAAAAGGACTCATTTAATGAAATTTCTTTTTGTTTCCCTTCCACGAGAGGAACAATATTATTCCCACACACACGCATTCAACCAAACGGCGTGTAAAAAGTTTGAGGATGCCAACGACACATGGCGTTCCCAAGTGGTCACCCACCTAAGTACTAACCATGCCCGATGTTGCTTAACTTCGGTGATCGGACGAGAACCGGTGTTTTCAACATGGTATGGTCGTTGACAAGTATGCTCCTGCTATGTCCGCAACATAAGCGCCGTCGAAGGAGGCTGGACGGAGCTAAAAATAGAACATTCTCACAATGTTCAGTTCTTCCAACAACAAGGTGAAAAGGACACATCGAATGAAATTACTTTTTGTTTCCCTTCCACGAGAGGAACAATATTATTCCCACACACACGCATTCAACCAAACGGTGTGTAAAAAAGTTTGAGTATGCCAACGACACATGGCGTTCCCAAGTGGTCACCCACCTAAGTACTAACCATGCCCGATGTTGCTTAACTTCGGTGATCGGACGAGAACCGGTGTTTTCAACATGGTATGGTCGTTGACAAGTATGCTCCTGCTATGTCCGCAACATAAGCGCCGTCGAAGGAGGCTGGACGGAGCTAAAAATAGAACATTCTCACAATGTTCAGTTCTTCCAACAACAAGGTGAAAAGGACTCATTTAATGAAATTTCTTTTTGTTTCCCTTCCACGAGAGGAAGAATATTATTCCCACACACACGCACACAACCAAACGGCGTGTAAAAAGTTTGAGGATGCCAACGACACATGGCGTTCCCAAGTGGTCACCCACCTAAGTACTAACCATGCCCGATGTTGCTTAACTTCGGTGATCGGACGAGAACCGGTGTTTTCAACATGGTATGGTCGTTGACAAGTATGCTCCTGCTATGTCCGCAACATAAGCGCCGTCGAAGGAGGCTGGACGGAGCTAAAAATAGAACATTCTCACAATGTTCAGTTCTTCCAACAACAAGGTGAAAAGGACTCATTTAATGAAATTACTTTTTGTTTCCCTTCCACGAGAGGAACAATATTATTCCCACACACACGCATTCAACCAAACGGCGTGTAAAAAGTTTGAGGATGCCAACGACACATGGCGTTCCCAAGTGGTCACCCACCTAAGTACTAACCATGCCCGATGTTGCTTAACTTCGGTGATCGGACGAGAACCGGTGTTTTCAACATGGTATGGTCGTTGACAAGTATGCTCCTGCTATGTCCGCAACATAAGCGCCGTCGAAGGAGGCTGGACGGAGCTAAAAATAGAACATTCTCACAATGTTCAGTTCTTCCAACAACAAGGTGAAAAGGACTCATTGAATGTAATTTCTTTTTGTTTCCCTTCCACGAGAGGAAGAATATTATTCCCACACACACGCACACAACCAAACGGCGTGTAAAAAGTTTGAGGATGCCAACGACACATGGCGTTCCCAAGTGGTCACCCACCTAAGTACTAACCATGCCCGATGTTGCTTAACTTCGGTGATCGGACGAGAACCGGTGTTTTCAACATGGTATGGTCGTTGACAAGTATGCTCCTGCTATGTCCGCAACATAATCGCCGTAGAAGGAGGCTGGACGGAGCTAAAAATAGAACATTCTCACAATGTTCAGTTCTTCCAACAACAAGGTGAAAAGGACTCATTTAATGAAATTTCTTTTTGTTTCCCTTCCACGAGAGGAACAATATTATTCCCACACACACGCATTCAACCAAACGGCGTGTAAAAAGTTTGAGGATGCCAACGACACATGGCGTTCCCAAGTGGTCACCCACCTAAGTACTAACCATGCCCGATGTTGCTTAACTTCGGTGATCGGACGAGAACCGGTGTTTTCAACATGGTATGGTCGTTGACAAGTATGCTCCTGCTATGTCCGCAACATAAGCGCCGTCGAAGGAGGCTGGACGGAGCTAAAAATAGAACATTCTCACAATGTTCAGTTCTTCCAACAACAAGGTGAAAAGGACTCATTTAATGAAATTTCTTTTTGTTTCCCTTCCACGAGAGGAAGAATATTATTCCCACACACACGCACACAACCAAACGGCGTGTAAAAAGTTTGAGGATGCCAACGACACATGGCGTTCCCAAGTGGTCACCCACCTAAGTACTAACCATGCCCGATGTTGCTTAACTTCGGTGATCGGACGAGAACCGGTGTTTTCAACATGGTATGGTCGTTGACAAG
Organism: Anopheles ziemanni; assembly: GCF_943734765.1. Taxonomy (NCBI): domain Eukaryota; kingdom Metazoa; phylum Arthropoda; class Insecta; order Diptera; family Culicidae; genus Anopheles; species Anopheles ziemanni. The sequence goes on from NC_080705.1 coordinate 54,718,602, forward strand.
TATGCTCCTGCTATGTCCGCAACATAAGCGCCGTCGAAGGAGGCTGGACGGAGCTAAAAATAGAACATTCTCACAATGTTCAGTTCTTCCAACAACAAGGTGAAAAGGACTCATTTAATGAAATTACTTTTTGTTTCCCTTCCACGAGAGGAACAATATTATTCCCACACACACGCATTCAACCAAACGGCGTGTAAAAAGTTTGAGGATGCCAACGACACATGGCGTTCCCAAGTGGTCACCCACCTAAGTACTAACCATGCCCGATGTTGCTTAACTTCGGTGATCGGACGAGAACCGGTGTTTTCAACATGGTATGGTCGTTGACAAGTATGCTCCTGCTATGTCCGCAACATAAGCGCCGTCGAAGGAGGCTGGACGGAGCTAAAAATAGAACATTCTCACAATGTTCAGTTCTTCCAACAACAAGGTGAAAAGCACTCATTTAATGAAATTACTTTTTGTTTCCCTTCCACGAGAGGAAGAATATTATTCCCACACACACGCATTCAACCAAACGGCGTGTAAAAAGTTTGAGGATGCCAACGACACATGGCGTTCCCAAGTGGTCACCCACCTAAGTACTAACCATGCCCGATGTTGCTTAACTTCGGTGATCGGACGAGAACCGGTGTTTTCAACATGGTATGGTCGTTGACAAGTATGCTCCTGCTATGTCCGCAACATAAGCGCCGTCGAAGGAGGCTGGACGGAGCTAAAAATAGAACATTCTCACAATGTTCAGTTCTTCCAACAACAAGGTGAAAAGGACACATCGAATGAAATTACTTTTTGTTTCCCTTCCACGAGAGGAACAATATTATTCCCACACACACGCATTCAACCAAACGGCGTGTAAAAAAGTTTGAGGATGCCAACGACACATGGCGTTCCCAAGTGGTCACCCACCTAAGTACTAACCATGCCCGATGTTGCTTAACTTCGGTGATCGGACGAGAACCGGTGTTTTCAACATGGTATGGTCGTTGACAAGTATGCTCCTGCTATGTCCGCAACATAAGCGCCGTCGAAGGAGGCTGGACGGAGCTAAAAATAGAACATTCTCACAATGTTCAGTTCTTCCAACAACAAGGTGAAAAGGACTCATTTAATGAAATTACTTTTTGTTTCCCTTCCACGAGAGGAAGAATATTATTCCCACACACACGCACACAACCAAACGGCGTGTAAAAAGTTTGAGGATGCCAACGACACATGGCGTTCCCAAGTGGTCACCCACCTAAGTACTAACCATGCCCGATGTTGCTTAACTTCGGTGATCGGACGAGAACCGGTGTTTTCAACATGGTATGGTCGTTGACAAGTATGCTCCTGCTATGTCCGCAACATAATCGCCGTAGAAGGAGGCTGGACGGAGCTAAAAATAGAACATTCTCACAATGTTCAGTTCTTCCAACAACAAGGTGAAAAGGACTCATTTAATGAAATTTCTTTTTGTTTCCCTTCCACGAGAGGAACAATATTATTCCCACACACACGCATTCAACCAAACGGCGTGTAAAAAGTTTGAGGATGCCAACGACACATGGCGTTCCCAAGTGGTCACCCACCTAAGTACTAACCATGCCCGATGTTGCTTAACTTCGGTGATCGGACGAGAACCGGTGTTTTCAACATGGTATGGTCGTTGACAAGTATGCTCCTGCTATGTCCGCAACATAAGCGCCGTCGAAGGAGGCTGGACGGAGCTAAAAATAGAACATTCTCACAATGTTCAGTTCTTCCAACAACAAGGTGAAAAGCACTCATTTAATGAAATTACTTTTTGTTTCCCTTCCACGAGAGGAAGAATATTATTCCCACACACACGCATTCAACCAAACGGCGTGTAAAAAGTTTGAGGATGCCAACGACACATGGCGTTCCCAAGTGGTCACCCACCTAAGTACTAACCATGCCCGATGTTGCTTAACTTCGGTGATCGGACGAGAACCGGTGTTTTCAACATGGTATGGTCGTTGACAAGTATGCTCCTGCTATGTCCGCAACATAATCGCCGTAGAAGGAGGCTGGACGGAGCTAAAAATAGAACATTCTCACAATGTTCAGTTCTTCCAACAACAAGGTGAAAAGGACTCATTTAATGAAATTTCTTTTTGTTTCCCTTCCACGAGAGGAACAATATTATTCCCACACACACGCATTCAACCAAACGGCGTGTAAAAAGTTTGAGGATGCCAACGACACATGGCGTTCCCAAGTGGTCACCCACCTAAGTACTAACCATGCCCGATGTTGCTTAACTTCGGTGATCGGACGAGAACCGGTGTTTTCAACATGGTATGGTCGTTGACAAGTATGCTCCTGCTATGTCCGCAACATAAGCGCCGTCGAAGGAGGCTGGACGGAGCTAAAAATAGAACATTCTCACAATGTTCAGTTCTTCCAACAACAAGGTGAAAAGGACACATCGAATGAAATTACTTTTTGTTTCCCTTCCACGAGAGGAACAATATTATTCCCACACACACGCATTCAACCAAACGGTGTGTAAAAAAGTTTGAGTATGCCAACGACACATGGCGTTCCCAAGTGGTCACCCACCTAAGTACTAACCATGCCCGATGTTGCTTAACTTCGGTGATCGGACGAGAACCGGTGTTTTCAACATGGTATGGTCGTTGACAAGTATGCTCCTGCTATGTCCGCAACATAAGCGCCGTCGAAGGAGGCTGGACGGAGCTAAAAATAGAACATTCTCACAATGTTCAGTTCTTCCAACAACAAGGTGAAAAGGACTCATTTAATGAAATTTCTTTTTGTTTCCCTTCCACGAGAGGAAGAATATTATTCCCACACACACGCACACAACCAAACGGCGTGTAAAAAGTTTGAGGATGCCAACGACACATGGCGTTCCCAAGTGGTCACCCACCTAAGTACTAACCATGCCCGATGTTGCTTAACTTCGGTGATCGGACGAGAACCGGTGTTTTCAACATGGTATGGTCGTTGACAAGTATGCTCCTGCTATGTCCGCAACATAAGCGCCGTCGAAGGAGGCTGGACGGAGCTAAAAATAGAACATTCTCACAATGTTCAGTTCTTCCAACAACAAGGTGAAAAGGACTCATTTAATGAAATTACTTTTTGTTTCCCTTCCACGAGAGGAACAATATTATTCCCACACACACGCATTCAACCAAACGGCGTGTAAAAAGTTTGAGGATGCCAACGACACATGGCGTTCCCAAGTGGTCACCCACCTAAGTACTAACCATGCCCGATGTTGCTTAACTTCGGTGATCGGACGAGAACCGGTGTTTTCAACATGGTATGGTCGTTGACAAGTATGCTCCTGCTATGTCCGCAACATAAGCGCCGTCGAAGGAGGCTGGACGGAGCTAAAAATAGAACATTCTCACAATGTTCAGTTCTTCCAACAACAAGGTGAAAAGGACTCATTGAATGTAATTTCTTTTTGTTTCCCTTCCACGAGAGGAAGAATATTATTCCCACACACACGCACACAACCAAACGGCGTGTAAAAAGTTTGAGGATGCCAACGACACATGGCGTTCCCAAGTGGTCACCCACCTAAGTACTAACCATGCCCGATGTTGCTTAACTTCGGTGATCGGACGAGAACCGGTGTTTTCAACATGGTATGGTCGTTGACAAGTATGCTCCTGCTATGTCCGCAACATAATCGCCGTAGAAGGAGGCTGGACGGAGCTAAAAATAGAACATTCTCACAATGTTCAGTTCTTCCAACAACAAGGTGAAAAGGACTCATTTAATGAAATTTCTTTTTGTTTCCCTTCCACGAGAGGAACAATATTATTCCCACACACACGCATTCAACCAAACGGCGTGTAAAAAGTTTGAGGATGCCAACGACACATGGCGTTCCCAAGTGGTCACCCACCTAAGTACTAACCATGCCCGATGTTGCTTAACTTCGGTGATCGGACGAGAACCGGTGTTTTCAACATGGTATGGTCGTTGACAAGTATGCTCCTGCTATGTCCGCAACATAAGCGCCGTCGAAGGAGGCTGGACGGAGCTAAAAATAGAACATTCTCACAATGTTCAGTTCTTCCAACAACAAGGTGAAAAGGACTCATTTAATGAAATTTCTTTTTGTTTCCCTTCCACGAGAGGAAGAATATTATTCCCACACACACGCACACAACCAAACGGCGTGTAAAAAGTTTGAGGATGCCAACGACACATGGCGTTCCCAAGTGGTCACCCACCTAAGTACTAACCATGCCCGATGTTGCTTAACTTCGGTGATCGGACGAGAACCGGTGTTTTCAACATGGTATGGTCGTTGACAAGTATGCTCCTGCTATGTCCGCAACATAATCGCCGTAGAAGGAGGCTGGACGGAGCTAAAAATAGAACATTCTCACAATGTTCAGTTCTTCCAACAACAAGGTGAAAAGGACTCATTTAATGAAATTTCTTTTTGTTTCCCTTCCACGAGAGGAACAATATTATTCCCACACACACGCATTCAACCAAACGGCGTGTAAAAAGTTTGAGGATGCCAACGACACATGGCGTTCCCAAGTGGTTCACCCACCTAAGTACTAACCATGCCCGATGTTGCTTAACTTCGGTTATCGGACGAGAACCGGTGTTTTCAACATGGTATGGTCGTTGACAAGTATGCTCCTGCTATGTCCGCAACATAAGCGCCGTCGAAGGAGGCTGGACGGAGCTAAAAATAGAACATTCTCACAATGTTCAGTTCTTCCAACAACAAGGTGAAAAGGACTCATTGAATGTAATTTCTTTTTGTTTCCCTTCCACGAGAGGAAGAATATTATTCCCACACACACGCACACAACCAAACGGCGTGTAAAAAGTTTGAGGATGCCAACGACACATGGCGTTCCCAAGTGGTCACCCACCTAAGTACTAACCATGCCCGATGTTGCTTAACTTCGGTGATCGGACGAGAACCGGTGTTTTCAACATGGTATGGTCGTTGACAAGTATGCTCCTGCTATGTCCGCAACATAAGCGTCGTCGAAGGAGGCTGGACGGAGCTAAAAATAGAACATTCTCACAATGGCCATTTCTTCCAACAACAAGGTGAAAAGGACTTATCGAATGAAATTACTTTTTGTTTCCCTTCCACGAGAGGAACAATATTATTCCCACACACACGCATTCAACCAAACGGCGTGTAAAAAGTTTGAGGATGCCAACGACACATGGCGTTCCCAAGTGGTTCACCCACCTAAGTACTAACCATGCCCGATGTTGCTTAACTTCGGTGATCGGACGAGAACCGGTGTTTTCAACATGGTATGGTCGTTGACAAGTATGCTCCTGCTATGTCCGCAACATAAGCGCCGTCGAAGGAGGCTGGACGGAGCTAAAAATAGAACATTCTCACAATGTTCAGTTCTTCCAACAACAAGGTGAAAAGGACTCATTGAATGTAATTTCTTTTTGTTTCCCTTCCACGAGAGGAAGAATATTATTCCCACACACACGCACACAACCAAACGGCGTGTAAAAAGTTTGAGGATGCCAACGACACATGGCGTTCCCAAGTGGTCACCCACCTAAGTACTAACCATGCCCGATGTTGCTTAACTTCGGTGATCGGACGAGAACCGGTGTTTTCAACATGGTATGGTCGTTGACAAGTATGCTCCTGCTATGTCCGCAACATAATCGCCGTAGAAGGAGGCTGGACGGAGCTAAAAATAGAACATTCTCACAATGTTCAGTTCTTCCAACAACAAGGTGAAAAGGACTCATTTAATGAAATTTCTTTTTGTTTCCCTTCCACGAGAGGAACAATATTATTCCCACACACACGCATTCAACCAAACGGCGTGTAAAAAGTTTGAGGATGCCAACGACACATGGCGTTCCCAAGTGGTTCACCCACCTAAGTACTAACCATGCCCGATGTTGCTTAACTTCGGTGATCGGACGAGAACCGGTGTTTTCAACATGGTATGGTCGTTGACAAGTATGCTCCTGCTATGTCCGCAACATAAGCGCCGTCGAAGGAGGCTGGACGGAGCTAAAAATAGAACATTCTCACAATGTTCAGTTCTTCCAACAACAAGGTGAAAAGGACTCATTTAATGAAATTTCGGTAAAATCCCAAATGAAGCCCCCCCAGCCAAAATCGCTGTCGTGGCTACACCATTTGTGAGCAGATGTACCTTAAAGGTATGCAATTGGTGAAACAAATGCCGTTGTGTGAACCGTTTGAATTGAAATCTCGTTAAATTAAAGATGATTATTATACTGGAAAGGATGTACAACATAAATTCCCTCATGCATAACTTGCATGAGTGTATGAAAATTCGGCTACGCCATCAACCTAGGGGTGCGGTATGAGGGGGGCCCACGGGCCCCCCTTATTTCACAAATTTATAACAAACTCCCTTTTTCGGTAGACCTAGCGCAGTCCGCTCGCTGCGCTCGCTGCGGGCGCGCCGCCGTTTCATACTCATTTTTTCACTCCGACTCATTGGTTTATGATGTCCATCTTGCTCAGTTTAACCGATTAGTTCAAATCATTACAGCTGCTAACGGAACATCAACGGTTCAAATATTCAAACTGAATCGATGTGCCACCTATTGCATAACTTTCAGGCGCAAACGTGGAAAAAATGACGACGATGCGGCGTCGGGGGGGCTTCATTTGGGATTTTACCGAAATTTCTTTTTGTTTCCCTTCCACGAGAGGAAGAATATTATTCCCACACACACGCACACAACCAAACGGCGTGTAAAAAGTTTGAGGATGCCAACGACACATGGCGTTCCCAAGTGGTCACCCACCTAAGTATTAACCATGCCCGATGTTGCTTAACTTCGGTGATCGGACGAGAACCGGTGTTTTCAACATGGTATGGTCGTTGACAAGTATGCTCCTGCTATGTCCGCAACATAATCGCCGTAGAAGGAGGCTGGACGGAGCTAAAAATAGAACATTCTCACAATGTTCAGTTCTTCCAACAACAAGGTGAAAAGGACTCATTGAATGTAATTTCTTTTTGTTTCCCTTCCACGAGAGGAAGAATATTATTCCCACACACACGCACACAACCAAACGGCGTGTAAAAAGTTTGAGGATGCCAACGACACATGGCGTTCCCAAGTGGTCACCCACCTAAGTACTAACCATGCCCGATGTTGCTTAACTTCGGTGATCGGACGAGAACCGGTGTTTTCAACATGGTATGGTCGTTGACAAGTATGCTCCTGCTATGTCCGCAACATAATCGCCGTAGAAGGAGGCTGGACGGAGCTAAAAATAGAACATTCTCACAATGTTCAGTTCTTCCAACAACAAGGTGAAAAGGACTCATTTAATGAAATTTCTTTTTGTTTCCCTTCCACGAGAGGAACAATATTATTCCCACACACACGCATTCAACCAAACGGCGTGTAAAAAGTTTGAGGATGCCAACGACACATGGCGTTCCCAAGTGGTCACCCACCTAAGTACTAACCATGCCCGATGTTGCTTAACTTCGGTGATCGGACGAGAACCGGTGTTTTCAACATGGTATGGTCGTTGACAAGTATGCTCCTGCTATGTCCGCAACATAAGCGCCGTCGAAGGAGGCTGGACGGAGCTAAAAATAGAACATTCTCACAATGTTCAGTTCTTCCAACAACAAGGTGAAAAGGACACATCGAATGAAATTACTTTTTGTTTCCCTTCCACGAGAGGAACAATATTATTCCCACACACACGCATTCAACCAAACGGTGTGTAAAAAAGTTTGAGGATGCCAACGACACATGGCGTTCCCAAGTGGTCACCCACCTAAGTACTAACCATGCCCGATGTTGCTTAACTTCGGTGATCGGACGAGAACCGGTGTTTTCAACATGGTATGGTCGTTGACAAGTATGCTCCTGCTATGTTCGCAACATAAACGCCGTCGAAGGAGGCTGGACGGAGCTAAAAATAGAACATTCTCACAATGTTCAGTTCTTCCAACAACAAGGTGAAAAGGACACATCGAATGAAATTACTTTTTGTTTCCCTTCCACGAGAGGAAGAATATTATTCCCACACACACGCACACAACCAAACGGCGTGTAAAAAGTTTGAGGATGCCAACGACACATGGCGTTCCCAAGTGGTCACCCACCTAAGTACTAACCATGCCCGATGTTGCTTAACTTCGGTGATCGGACGAGAACCGGTGTTTTCAACATGGTATGGTCGTTGACAAGTATGCTCCTGCTATGTTCGCAACATAAACGCCGTCGAAGGAGGCTGGACGGAGCTAAAAATAGAACATTCTCACAATGTTCAGTTCTTCCAACAACAAGGTGAAAAGGACTCATCGAATGAAATTTCTTTTTGTTTCCCTTCCACGAGAGGAAGAATATTATTCCCACACACACGCATTCAACCAAACGGCGTGTAAAAAGTTTGAGGATGCCAACGACACATGGCGTTCCCAAGTGGTCACCCACCTAAGTACTAACCATGCCCGATGTTGCTTAACTTCGGTGATCGGACGAGAACCGGTGTTTTCAACATGGTATGGTCGTTGACAAGTATGCTCCTGCTATGTCCGCAACATAAGCGCCGTCGAAGGAGGCTGCCAGGAGCTAAAAATAGAACATTCTCACAATGTTCAGTTCTTCCAACAACAAGGTGAAAAGGACACATCGAATGAAATTACTTTTTGTTTCCCTTCCACGAGAGGAACAATATTATTCCCACACACACGCACACAACCAAACGGCGTGTAAAAAGTTCGAGGATGCCAACGACACATGGCGTTCCCAAGTGGTCACCCACCTAAGTACTAACCATGCCCGATGTTGCTTAACTTCGGTGATCGGACGAGAACCGGTGTTTTCAACATGGTATGGTCGTTGACAAGTATGCTCCTGCTATGTCCGCAACATAAGCGCCGTCGAAGGAGGCTGGACGGAGCTAAAAATAGAACATTCTCACAATGTTCAGTTCTTCCAACAACAAGGTGAAAAGCACTCATTTAATGAAATTACTTTTTGTTTCCCTTCCACGAGAGGAACAATATTATTCCCACACACACGCACACAACCAAACGGCGTGTAAAAAGTTTGAGGATGCCAACGACACATGGCGTTCCCAAGTGGTCACCCACCTAAGTACTAACCATGCCCGATGTTGCTTAACTTCGGTGATCGGACGAGAACCGGTGTTTTCAACATGGTATGGTCGTTGACAAGTATGCTCCTGCTATGTCCGCAACATAAGCGCCGTCGAAGGAGGCTGGACGGAGCTAAAAATAGAACATTCTCACAATGTTCAGTTCTTCCAACAACAAGGTGAAAAGGACACATCGACTGAAATTACTTTTTGTTTCCCTTCCAAGAGAGGAACAATATTATTCCCACACACACGCATTCAACCAAACGGCGTGTAAAAAGTTCGAGGATGCCAACGACACATGGCGTTCCCAAGTGGTCACCCACCTAAGTACTAACCATGCCCGATGTTGCTTAACTTCGGTGATCGGACGAGAACCGGTGTTTTCAACATGGTATGGTCGTTGACAAGTATGCTCCTGCTATGTCCGCAACATAAGCGCCGTCGAAGGAGGCTGGACGGAGCTAAAAATAGAACATTCTCACAATGTTCAGTTCTTCCAACAACAAGGTGAAAAGCACTCATTTAATGAAATTACTTTTTGTTTCCCTTCCACGAGAGGAAGAATATTATTCCCACACACACGCATTCAACCAAACGGCGTGTAAAAAGTTTGAGGATGCCAACGACACATGGCGTTCCCAAGTGGTCACCCACCTAAGTACTAACCATGCCCGATGTTGCTTAACTTCGGTGATCGGACGAGAACCGGTGTTTTCAACATGGTATGGTCGTTGACAAGTATGCTCCTGCTATGTCCGCAACATAAGCGCCGTCGAAGGAGGCTGGACGGAGCTAAAAATAGAACATTCTCACAATGTTCAGTTCTTCCAACAACAAGGTGAAAAGGACACATCGAATGAAATTACTTTTTGTTTCCCTTCCACGAGAGGAACAATATTATTCCCACACACACGCATTCAACCAAACGGTGTGTAAAAAAGTTTGAGGATGCCAACGACACATGGCGTTCCCAAGTGGTCACCCACCTAAGTACTAACCATGCCCGATGTTGCTTAACTTCGGTGATCGGACGAGAACCGGTGTTTTCAACATGGTATGGTCGTTGACAAGTATGCTCCTGCTATGTTCGCAACATAAACGCCGTCGAAGGAGGCTGGACGGAGCTAAAAATAGAACATTCTCACAATGTTCAGTTCTTCCAACAACAAGGTGAAAAGGACTCATCGAATGAAATTTCTTTTTGTTTCCCTTCCACGAGAGGAAGAATATTATTCCCACACACACGCATTCAACCAAACGGCGTGTAAAAAGTTTGAGGATGCCAACGACACATGGCGTTCCCAAGTGGTCACCCACCTAAGTACTAACCATGCCCGATGTTGCTTAACTTCGGTGATCGGACGAGAACCGGTGTTTTCAACATGGTATGGTCGTTGACAAGTATGCTCCTGCTATGTCCGCAACATAAGCGCCGTCGAAGGAGGCTGCCAGGAGCTAAAAATAGAACATTCTCACAATGTTCAGTTCTTCCAACAACAAGGTGAAAAGGACACATCGAATGAAATTACTTTTTGTTTCCCTTCCACGAGAGGAACAATATTATTCCCACACACACGCACACAACCAAACGGCGTGTAAAAAGTTTGAGGATGCCAACGACACATGGCGTTCCCAAGTGGTCACCCACCTAAGTACTAACCATGCCCGATGTTGCTTAACTTCGGTGATCGGACGAGAACCGGTGTTTTCAACATGGTATGGTCGTTGACAAGTATGCTCCTGCTATGTCCGCAACATAAGCGCCGTCGAAGGAGGCTGGACGGAGCTAAAAATAGAACATTCTCACAATGTTCAGTTCTTCCAACAACAAGGTGAAAAGCACTCATTTAATGAAATTACTTTTTGTTTCCCTTCCACGAGAGGAACAATATTATTCCCACACACACGCACACAACCAAACGGCGTGTAAAAAGTTTGAGGATGCCAACGACACATGGCGTTCCCAAGTGGTCACCCACCTAAGTACTAACCATGCCCGATGTTGCTTAACTTCGGTGATCGGACGAGAACCGGTGTTTTCAACATGGTATGGTCGTTGACAAGTATGCTCCTGCTATGTCCGCAACATAAGCGCCGTCGAAGGAGGCTGGACGGAGCTAAAAATAGAACATTCTCACAATGTTCAGTTCTTCCAACAACAAGGTGAAAAGGACACATCGACTGAAATTACTTTTTGTTTCCCTTCCACGAGAGGAAGAATATTATTCCCACACACACGCACACAACCAAACGGCGTGTAAAAAGTTTGAGGATGCCAACGACACATGGCGTTCCCAAGTGGTCACCCACCTAAGTACTAACCATGCCCGATGTTGCTTAACTTCGGTGATCGGACGAGAACCGGTGTTTTCAACATGGTATGGTCGTTGACAAGTATGCTCCTGCTATGTTCGCAACATAAACGCCGTCGAAGGAGGCTGGACGGAGCTAAAAATAGAACATTCTCACAATGTTCAGTTCTTCCAACAACAAGGTGAAAAGGACTCATCGAATGAAATTTCTTTTTGTTTCCCTTCCACGAGAGGAAGAATATTATTCCCACACACACGCATTCAACCAAACGGCGTGTAAAAAGTTTGAGGATGCCAACGACACATGGCGTTCCCAAGTGGTCACCCACCTAAGTACTAACCATGCCCGATGTTGCTTAACTTCGGTGATCGGACGAGAACCGGTGTTTTCAACATGGTATGGTCGTTGACAAGTATGCTCCTGCTATGTCCGCAACATAAGCGCCGTCGAAGGAGGCTGCCAGGAGCTAAAAATAGAACATTCTCACAATGTTCAGTTCTTCCAACAACAAGGTGAAAAGGACACATCGAATGAAATTACTTTTTGTTTCCCTTCCACGAGAGGAACAATATTATTCCCACACACACGCACACAACCAAACGGCGTGTAAAAAGTTCGAGGATGCCAACGACACATGGCGTTCCCAAGTGGTCACCCACCTAAGTACTAACCATGCCCGATGTTGCTTAACTTCGGTGATCGGACGAGAACCGGTGTTTTCAACATGGTATGGTCGTTGACAAGTATGCTCCTGCTATGTCCGCAACATAAGCGCCGTCGAAGGAGGCTGGACGGAGCTAAAAATAGAACATTCTCACAATGTTCAGTTCTTCCAACAACAAGGTGAAAAGCACTCATTTAATGAAATTACTTTTTGTTTCCCTTCCACGAGAGGAAGAATATTATTCCCACACACACGCATTCAACCAAACGGCGTGTAAAAAGTTTGAGGATGCCAACGACACATGGCGTTCCCAAGTGGTCACCCACCTAAGTACTAACCATGCCCGATGTTGCTTAACTTCGGTGATCGGACGAGAACCGGTGTTTTCAACATGGTATGGTCGTTGACAAGTATGCTCCTGCTATGTCCGCAACATAAGCGCCGTCGAAGGAGGCTGGACGGAGCTAAAAATAGAACATTCTCACAATGTTCAGTTCTTCCAACAACAAGGTGAAAAGGACTCATTTAATGAAATTTCTTTTTGTTTCCCTTCCACGAGAGGAACAATATTATTCCCACACACACGCATTCAACCAAACGGCGTGTAAAAAGTTTGAGGATGCCAACGACACATGGCGTTCCCAAGTGGTCACCCACCTAAGTACTAACCATGCCCGATGTTGCTTAACTTCGGTGATCGGACGAGAACCGGTGTTTTCAACATGGTATGGTCGTTGACAAGTATGCTCCTGCTATGTCCGCAACATAAGCGCCGTCGAAGGAGGCTGGACGGAGCTAAAAATAGAACATTCTCACAATGTTCAGTTCTTCCAACAACAAGGTGAAAAGGACACATCGAATGAAATTACTTTTTGTTTCCCTTCCACGAGAGGAACAATATTATTCCCACACACACGCATTCAACCAAACGGTGTGTAAAAAAGTTTGAGGATGCCAACGACACATGGCGTTCCCAAGTGGTCACCCACCTAAGTACTAACCATGCCCGATGTTGCTTAACTTCGGTGATCGGACGAGAACCGGTGTTTTCAACATGGTATGGTCGTTGACAAGTATGCTCCTGCTATGTCCGCAACATAAGCGCCGTCGAAGGAGGCTGGACGGAGCTAAAAATAGAACATTCTCACAATGTTCAGTTCTTCCAACAACAAGGTGAAAAGGACTCATTTAATGAAATTTCTTTTTGTTTCCCTTCCACGAGAGGAAGAATATTATTCCCACACACACGCACACAACCAAACGGCGTGTAAAAAGTTTGAGGATGCCAACGACACATGGCGTTCCCAAGTGGTCACCCACCTAAGTACTAACCATGCCCGATGTTGCTTAACTTCGGTGATCGGACGAGAACCGGTGTTTTCAACATGGTATGGTCGTTGACAAGTATGCTCCTGCTATGTCCGCAACATAAGCGCCGTCGAAGGAGGCTGGACGGAGCTAAAAATAGAACATTCTCACAATGTTCAGTTCTTCCAACAACAAGGTGAAAAGGACTCATCGAATGAAATTTCTTTTTGTTTCCCTTCCACGAGAGGAAGAATATTATTCCCACACACACGCATTCAACCAAACGGCGTGTAAAAAGTTTGAGGATGCCAACGACACATGGCGTTCCCAAGTGGTCACCCACCTAAGTACTAACCATGCCCGATGTTGCTTAACTTCGGTGATCGGACGAGAACCGGTGTTTTCAACATGGTATGGTCGTTGACAAGTATGCTCCTGCTATGTCCGCAACATAAGCGCCGTCGAAGGAGGCTGCCAGGAGCTAAAAATAGAACATTCTCACAATGTTCAGTTCTTCCAACAACAAGGTGAAAAGGACACATCGAATGAAATTACTTTTTGTTTCCCTTCCACGAGAGGAACAATATTATTCCCACACACACGCACACAACCAAACGGCGTGTAAAAAGTTCGAGGATGCCAACGACACATGGCGTTCCCAAGTGGTCACCCACCTAAGTACTAACCATGCCCGATGTTGCTTAACTTCGGTGATCGGACGAGAACCGGTGTTTTCAACATGGTATGGTCGTTGACAAGTATGCTCCTGCTATGTCCGCAACATAAGCGCCGTCGAAGGAGGCTGGACGGAGCTAAAAATAGAACATTCTCACAATGTTCAGTTCTTCCAACAACAAGGTGAAAAGCACTCATTTAATGAAATTACTTTTTGTTTCCCTTCCACGAGAGGAACAATATTATTCCCACACACACGCACACAACCAAACGGCGTGTAAAAAGTTTGAGGATGCCAACGACACATGGCGTTCCCAAGTGGTCACCCACCTAAGTACTAACCATGCCCGATGTTGCTTAACTTCGGTGATCGGACGAGAACCGGTGTTTTCAACATGGTATGGTCGTTGACAAGTATGCTCCTGCTATGTCCGCAACATAAGCGCCGTCGAAGGAGGCTGGACGGAGCTAAAAATAGAACATTCTCACAATGTTCAGTTCTTCCAACAACAAGGTGAAAAGGACACATCGACTGAAATTACTTTTTGTTTCCCTTCCAAGAGAGGAACAATATTATTCCCACACACACGCATTCAACCAAACGGCGTGTAAAAAGTTCGAGGATGCCAACGACACATGGCGTTCCCAAGTGGTCACCCACCTAAGTACTAACCATGCCCGATGTTGCTTAACTTCGGTGATCGGACGAGAACCGGTGTTTTCAACATGGTATGGTCGTTGACAAGTATGCTCCTGCTATGTCCGCAACATAAGCGCCGTCGAAGGAGGCTGGACGGAGCTAAAAATAGAACATTCTCACAATGTTCAGTTCTTCCAACAACAAGGTGAAAAGGACACATCGAATGAAATTACTTTTTGTTTCCCTTCCACGAGAGGAACAATATTATTCCCACACACACGCATTCAACCAAACGGTGTGTAAAAAAGTTTGAGGATGCCAACGACACATGGCGTTCCCAAGTGGTCACCCACCTAAGTACTAACCATGCCCGATGTTGCTTAACTTCGGTGATCGGACGAGAACCGGTGTTTTCAACATGGTATGGTCGTTGACAAGTATGCTCCTGCTATGTCCGCAACATAAGCGCCGTCGAAGGAGGCTGGACGGAGCTAAAAATAGAACATTCTCACAATGTTCAGTTCTTCCAACAACAAGGTGAAAAGGACTCATTTAATGAAATTTCTTTTTGTTTCCCTTCCACGAGAGGAAGAATATTATTCCCACACACACGCACACAACCAAACGGCGTGTAAAAAGTTTGAGGATGCCAACGACACATGGCGTTCCCAAGTGGTCACCCACCTAAGTACTAACCATGCCCGATGTTGCTTAACTTCGGTGATCGGACGAGAACCGGTGTTTTCAACATGGTATGGTCGTTGACAAGTATGCTCCTGCTATGTCCGCAACATAAGCGCCGTCGAAGGAGGCTGGACGGAGCTAAAAATAGAACATTCTCACAATGTTCAGTTCTTCCAACAACAAGGTGAAAAGGACACATCGAATGAAATTACTTTTTGTTTCCCTTCCACGAGAGGAAGAATATTATTCCCACACACACGCACACAACCAAACGGCGTGTAAAAAGTTTGAGGATGCCAACGACACATGGCGTTCCCAAGTGGTCACCCACCTAAGTACTAACCATGCCCGATGTTGCTTAACTTCGGTGATCGGACGAGAACCGGTGTTTTCAACATGGTATGGTCGTTGACAAGTATGCTCCTGCTATGTTCGCAACATAAACGCCGTCGAAGGAGGCTGGACGGAGCTAAAAATAGAACATTCTCACAATGTTCAGTTCTTCCAACAACAAGGTGAAAAGGACTCATCGAATGAAATTTCTTTTTGTTTCCCTTCCACGAGAGGAAGAATATTATTCCCACACACACGCATTCAACCAAACGGCGTGTAAAAAGTTTGAGGATGCCAACGACACATGGCGTTCCCAAGTGGTCACCCACCTAAGTACTAACCATGCCCGATGTTGCTTAACTTCGGTGATCGGACGAGAACCGGTGTTTTCAACATGGTATGGTCGTTGACAAGTATGCTCCTGCTATGTCCGCAACATAAGCGCCGTCGAAGGAGGCTGCCAGGAGCTAAAAATAGAACATTCTCACAATGTTCAGTTCTTCCAACAACAAGGTGAAAAGGACACATCGAATGAAATTACTTTTTGTTTCCCTTCCACGAGAGGAACAATATTATTCCCACACACACGCACACAACCAAACGGCGTGTAAAAAGTTCGAGGATGCCAACGACACATGGCGTTCCCAAGTGGTCACCCACCTAAGTACTAACCATGCCCGATGTTGCTTAACTTCGGTGATCGGACGAGAACCGGTGTTTTCAACATGGTATGGTCGTTGACAAGTATGCTCCTGCTATGTCCGCAACATAAGCGCCGTCGAAGGAGGCTGGACGGAGCTAAAAATAGAACATTCTCACAATGTTCAGTTCTTCCAACAACAAGGTGAAAAGCACTCATTTAATGAAATTACTTTTTGTTTCCCTTCCACGAGAGGAACAATATTATTCCCACACACACGCACACAACCAAACGGCGTGTAAAAAGTTTGAGGATGCCAACGACACATGGCGTTCCCAAGTGGTCACCCACCTAAGTACTAACCATGCCCGATGTTGCTTAACTTCGGTGATCGGACGAGAACCGGTGTTTTCAACATGGTATGGTCGTTGACAAGTATGCTCCTGCTATGTCCGCAACATAAGCGCCGTCGAAGGAGGCTGGACGGAGCTAAAAATAGAACATTCTCACAATGTTCAGTTCTTCCAACAACAAGGTGAAAAGGACACATCGACTGAAATTACTTTTTGTTTCCCTTCCAAGAGAGGAACAATATTATTCCCACACACACGCATTCAACCAAACGGCGTGTAAAAAGTTCGAGGATGCCAACGACACATGGCGTTCCCAAGTGGTCACCCACCTAAGTACTAACCATGCCCGATGTTGCTTAACTTCGGTGATCGGACGAGAACCGGTGTTTTCAACATGGTATGGTCGTTGACAAGTATGCTCCTGCTATGTCCGCAACATAAGCGCCGTCGAAGGAGGCTGGACGGAGCTAAAAATAGAACATTCTCACAATGTTCAGTTCTTCCAACAACAAGGTGAAAAGCACTCATTTAATGAAATTACTTTTTGTTTCCCTTCCACGAGAGGAAGAATATTATTCCCACACACACGCATTCAACCAAACGGCGTGTAAAAAGTTTGAGGATGCCAACGACACATGGCGTTCCCAAGTGGTCACCCACCTAAGTACTAACCATGCCCGATGTTGCTTAACTTCGGTGATCGGACGAGAACCGGTGTTTTCAACATGGTATGGTCGTTGACAAGTATGCTCCTGCTATGTCCGCAACATAAGCGCCGTCGAAGGAGGCTGGACGGAGCTAAAAATAGAACATTCTCACAATGTTCAGTTCTTCCAACAACAAGGTGAAAAGGACACATCGACTGAAATTACTTTTTGTTTCCCTTCCAAGAGAGGAACAATATTATTCCCACGCACACGCATTCAACCAAACGGTGTGTAAAAAAGTTTGAGGATGCCAACGACACATGGCGTTCCCAAGTGGTCACCCACCTAAGTACTAACCATGCCCGATGTTGCTTAACTTCGGTGATCGGACGAGAACCGGTGTTTTCAACATGGTATGGTCGTTGACAAGTATGCTCCTGCTATGTCCGCAACATAAGCGCCGTCGAAGGAGGCTGGACGGAGCTAAAAATAGAACATTCTCACAATGTTCAGTTCTTCCAACAACAAGGTGAAAAGGACACATCGACTGAAATTACTTTTTGTTTCCCTTCCACGAGAGGAAGAATATTATTCCCACACACACGCACACAACCAAACGGTGTGTAAAAAAGTTTGAGGATGCCAACGACACATGGCGTTCCCAAGTGGTCACCCACCTAAGTACTAACCATGCCCGATGTTGCTTAACTTCGGTGATCGGACGAGAACCGGTGTTTTCAACATGGTATGGTCGTTGACAAGTATGCTCCTGCTATGTCCGCAACATAAGCGCCGTCGAAGGAGGCTGGACGGAGCTAAAAATAGAACATTCTCACAATGTTCAGTTCTTCCAACAACAAGGTGAAAAGGACACATCGAATGAAATTACTTTTTGTTTCCCTTCCAAGAGAGGAACAATATTATTCCCACACACACGCATTCAACCAAACGGTGTGTAAAAAAGTTTGAGGATGCCAACGACACATGGCGTTCCCAAGTGGTCACCCACCTAAGTACTAACCATGCCCGATGTTGCTTAACTTCGGTGATCGGACGAGAACCGGTGTTTTCAACATGGTATGGTCGTTGACAAGTATGCTCCTGCTATGTCCGCAACATAAGCGCCGTCGAAGGAGGCTGGACGGAGCTAAAAATAGAACATTCTCACAATGTTCAGTTCTTCCAACAACAAGGTGAAAAGGACTCATTTAATGAAATTACTTTTTGTTTCCCTTCCACGAGAGGAAGAATATTATTCCCACACACACGCACACAACCAAACGGCGTGTAAAAAGTTTGAGGATGCCAACGACACATGGCGTTCCCAAGTGGTCACCCACCTAAGTACTAACCATGCCCGATGTTGCTTAACTTCGGTGATCGGACGAGAACCGGTGTTTTCAACATGGTATGGTCGTTGACAAGTATGCTCCTGCTATGTCCGCAACATAAGCGCCGTCGAAGGAGGCTGGACGGAGCTAAAAATAGAACATTCTCACAATGTTCAGTTCTTCCAACAACAAGGTGAAAAGGACACATCGACTGAAATTACTTTTTGTTTCCCTTCCAAGAGAGGAACAATATTATTCCCACACACACGCATTCAACCAAACGGTGTGTAAAAAAGTTTGAGGATGCCAACGACACATGGCGTTCCCAAGTGGTCACCCACCTAAGTACTAACCATGCCCGATGTTGCTTAACTTCGGTGATCGGACGAGAACCGGTGTTTTCAACATGGTATGGTCGTTGACAAGTATGCTCCTGCTATGTCCGCAACATAAGCGCCGTCGAAGGAGGCTACCAGGAGCTAAAAATAGAACATTCTCACAATGTTCAGTTCTTCCAACAACAAGGTGAAAAGGACTCATTTAATGAAATTTCTTTTTGTTTCCCTTCCACGAGAGGAAGAATATTATTCCCACACACACGCACACAACCAAACGGCGTGTAAAAAGTTTGAGGATGCCAACGACACATGGCGTTCCCAAGTGGTCACCCACCTAAGTACTAACCATGCCCGATGTTGCTTAACTTCGGTGATCGGACGAGAACCGGTGTTTTCAACATGGTATGGTCGTTGACAAGTATGCTCCTGCTATGTCCGCAACATAAGCGCCGTCGAAGGAGGCTGCCAGGAGCTAAAAATAGAACATTCTCACAATGTTCAGTTCTTCTAACAACAAGGTGAAAAGGACTCATTTAATGAAATTACTTTTTGTTTCCCTTCCACGAGAGGAACAATATTATTCCCACACACACGCATTCAACCAAACGGCGTGTAAAAAGTTTGAGGATGCCAACGACACATGGCGTTCCCAAGTGGTCACCCACCTAAGTACTAACCATGCCCGATATTGCTTAACTTCGGTGATCGGACGAGAACCGGTGTTTTCAACATGGTATGGTCGTTGACAAGTATGCTCCTGCTATGTCCGCAACATAAGCGCCGTCGAAGGAGGCTGCCAGGAGCTAAAAATAGAACATTCTCACAATGTTCAGTTCTTCTAACAACAAGGTGAAAAGGACTCATTTAATGAAATTACTTTTTGTTTCCCTTCCACGAGAGGAACAATATTATTCCCACACACACGCATTCAACCAAACGGCGTGTAAAAAGTTTGAGGATGCCAACGACACATGGCGTTCCCAAGTGGTCACCCACCTAAGTACTAACCATGCCCGATGTTGCTTAACTTCGGTGATCGGACGAGAACCGGTGTTTTCAACATGGTATGGTCGTTGACAAGTATGCTCCTGCTATGTCCGCAACATAAGCGCCGGCGAAGGAGGCTGGACGGAGCTAAAAATAGAACATTCTCACAATGTTCAGTTCTTCCAACAACAAGGTGAAAAGGACACATCGAATGAAATTACTTTTTGTTTCCCTTCCACGAGAGGAACAATATTATTCCCACACACACGCATTCAACCAAACGGTGTGTAAAAAAGTTTGAGGATGCCAACGACACATGGCGTTCCCAAGTGGTCACCCACCTAAGTACTAACCATGCCCGATGTTGCTTAACTTCGGTGATCGGACGAGAACCGGTGTTTTCAACATGGTATGGTCGTTGACAAGTATGCTCCTGCTATGTCCGCAACATAATCGCCGTAGAAGGAGGCTGGACGGAGCTAAAAATAGAACATTCTCACAATGTTCAGTTCTTCCAACAACAAGGTGAAAAGGACTCATTTAATGAAATTACTTTTTGTTTCCCTTCCACGAGAGGAAGAATATTATTCCCACACACACGCATTCAACCAAACGGCGTGTAAAAAGTTTGAGGATGCCAACGACACATGGCGTTCCCAAGTGGTCACCCACCTAAGTACTAACCATGCCCGATGTTGCTTAACTTCGGTGATCGGACGAGAACCGGTGTTTTCAACATGGTATGGTCGTTGACAAGTATGCTCCTGCTATGTCCGCAACATAAGCGCCGTCGAAGGAGGCTGGACGGAGCTAAAAATAGAACATTCTCACAATGTTCACAGTTCTTCCAACAACAAGGTGAAAAGGACTCATTTAATGAAATTACTTTTTGTTTCCCTTCCACGAGAGGAACAATATTATTCCCACACACACGCACACAACCAAACGGCGTGTAAAAAGTTTGAGGATGCCAACGACACATGGCGTTCCCAAGTGGTCACCCACCTAAGTACTAACCATGCCCGATGTTGCTTAACTTCGGTGATCGGACGAGAACCGGTGTTTTCAACATGGTATGGTCGTTGACAAGTATGCTCCTGCTATGTCCGCAACATAAGCGCCGTCGAAGGAGGCTGGACGGAGCTAAAAATAGAACATTCTCACAATGTTCAGTTCTTCCAACAACAAGGTGAAAAGGACACATCGAATGAAATTACTTTTTGTTTCCCTTCCACGAGAGGAACAATATTATTCCCACACACACGCATTCAACCAAACGGTGTGTAAAAAAGTTTGAGGATGCCAACGACACATGGCGTTCCCAAGTGGTCACCCACCTAAGTACTAACCATGCCCGATGTTGCTTAACTTCGGTGATCGGACGAGAACCGGTGTTTTCAACATGGTATGGTCGTTGACAAGTATGCTCCTGCTATGTCCGCAACATAAGCGCCGTCGAAGGAGGCTGGACGGAGCTAAAAATAGAACATTCTCACAATGTTCAGTTCTTCCAACAACAAGGTGAAAAGGACTCATTTAATGAAATTTCTTTTTGTTTCCCTTCCACGAGAGGAAGAATATTATTCCCACACACACGCACACAACCAAACGGCGTGTAAAAAGTTTGAGGATGCCAACGACACATGGCGTTCCCAAGTGGTCACCCACCTAAGTACTAACCATGCCCGATGTTGCTTAACTTCGGTGATCGGACGAGAACCGGTGTTTTCAACATGGTATGGTCGTTGACAAGTATGCTCCTGCTATGTCCGCAACATAAGCGCCGTCGAAGGAGGCTGGACGGAGCTAAAAATAGAACATTCTCACAATGTTCAGTTCTTCCAACAACAAGGTGAAAAGGACACATCGAATGAAATTACTTTTTGTTTCCCTTCCACGAGAGGAAGAATATTATTCCCACACACACGCACACAACCAAACGGCGTGTAAAAAGTTTGAGGATGCCAACGACACATGGCGTTCCCAAGTGGTCACCCACCTAAGTACTAACCATGCCCGATGTTGCTTAACTTCGGTGATCGGACGAGAACCGGTGTTTTCAACATGGTATGGTCGTTGACAAGTATGCTCCTGCTATGTTCGCAACATAAGCGCCGTCGAAGGAGGCTGGACGGAGCTAAAAATAGAACATTCTCACAATGTTCAGTTCTTCCAACAACAAGGTGAAAAGGACACATCGAATGAAATTACTTTTTGTTTCCCTTCCACGAGAGGAAGAATATTATTCCCACACACACGCACACAACCAAACGGCGTGTAAAAAGTTTGAGGATGCCAACGACACATGGCGTTCCCAAGTGGTCACCCACCTAAGTACTAACCATGCCCGATGTTGCTTAACTTCGGTGATCGGACGAGAACCGGTGTTTTCAACATGGTATGGTCGTTGACAAGTATGCTCCTGCTATGTCCGCAACATAAGCGCCGTCGAAGGAGGCTGCCAGGAGCTAAAAATAGAACATTCTCACAATGTTCAGTTCTTCCAACAACAAGGTGAAAAGCACTCATTTAATGAAATTACTTTTTGTTTCCCTTCCACGAGAGGAAGAATATTATTCCCACACACACGCATTCAACCAAACGGCGTGTAAAAAGTTTGAGGATGCCAACGACACATGGCGTTCCCAAGTGGTCACCCACCTAAGTACTAACCATGCCCGATGTTGCTTAACTTCGGTGATCGGACGAGAACCGGTGTTTTCAACATGGTATGGTCGTTGACAAGTATGCTCCTGCTATGTCCGCAACATAAGCGCCGTCGAAGGAGGCTGGACGGAGCTAAAAATAGAACATTCTCACAATGTTCAGTTCTTCCAACAACAAGGTGAAAAGGACACATCGACTGAAATTACTTTTTGTTTCCCTTCCAAGAGAGGAACAATATTATTCCCACACACACGCATTCAACCAAACGGCGTGTAAAAAGTTCGAGGATGCCAACGACACATGGCGTTCCCAAGTGGTCACCCACCTAAGTACTAACCATGCCCGATGTTGCTTAACTTCGGTGATCGGACGAGAACCGGTGTTTTCAACATGGTATGGTCGTTGACAAGTATGCTCCTGCTATGTCCGCAACATAAGCGCCGTCGAAGGAGGCTGGACGGAGCTAAAAATAGAACATTCTCACAATGTTCAGTTCTTCCAACAACAAGGTGAAAAGCACTCATTTAATGAAATTACTTTTTGTTTCCCTTCCACGAGAGGAAGAATATTATTCCCACACACACGCATTCAACCAAACGGCGTGTAAAAAGTTTGAGGATGCCAACGACACATGGCGTTCCCAAGTGGTCACCCACCTAAGTACTAACCATGCCCGATGTTGCTTAACTTCGGTGATCGGACGAGAACCGGTGTTTTCAACATGGTATGGTCGTTGACAAGTATGCTCCTGCTATGTCCGCAACATAAGCGCCGTCGAAGGAGGCTGGACGGAGCTAAAAATAGAACATTCTCACAATGTTCAGTTCTTCCAACAACAAGGTGAAAAGGACACATCGACTGAAATTACTTTTTGTTTCCCTTCCAAGAGAGGAACAATATTATTCCCACACACACGCATTCAACCAAACGGTGTGTAAAAAAGTTTGAGGATGCCAACGACACATGGCGTTCCCAAGTGGTCACCCACCTAAGTACTAACCATGCCCGATGTTGCTTAACTTCGGTGATCGGACGAGAACCGGTGTTTTCAACATGGTATGGTCGTTGACAAGTATGCTCCTGCTATGTCCGCAACATAAGCGCCGTCGAAGGAGGCTGGACGGAGCTAAAAATAGAACATTCTCACAATGTTCAGTTCTTCCAACAACAAGGTGAAAAGGACACATCGACTGAAATTACTTTTTGTTTCCCTTCCAAGAGAGGAACAATATTATTCCCACGCACACGCATTCAACCAAACGGTGTGTAAAAAAGTTTGAGGATGCCAACGACACATGGCGTTCCCAAGTGGTCACCCACCTAAGTACTCTAACCATGCCCGATGTTGCTTAACTTCGGTGATCGGACGAGAACCGGTGTTTTCAACATGGTATGGTCGTTGACAAGTATGCTCCTGCTATGTCCGCAACATAAACGCCGTCGAAGGAGGCTGCCAGGAGCTAAAAATAGAACATTCTCACAATGTTCAGTTCTTCCAACAACAAGGTGAAAAGGACTCATTTAATGAAATTTCTTTTTGTTTCCC
This sequence comes from Anopheles ziemanni, assembly GCF_943734765.1. Taxonomy (NCBI): domain Eukaryota; kingdom Metazoa; phylum Arthropoda; class Insecta; order Diptera; family Culicidae; genus Anopheles; species Anopheles ziemanni. The sequence continues at coordinate 54,742,840 of NC_080705.1, forward strand.
TTCCACGAGAGGAAGAATATTATTCCCACACACACGCACACAACCAAACGGCGTGTAAAAAGTTTGAGGATGCCAACGACACATGGCGTTCCCAAGTGGTCACCCACCTAAGTACTACTAACCATGCCCGATGTTGCTTAACTTCGGTGATCGGACGAGAACCGGTGTTTTCAACATGGTATGGTCGTTGACAAGTATGCTCCTGCTATGTCCGCAACATAAGCGTCGTCGAAGGAGGCTGGACGGAGCTAAAAATAGAACATTCTCACAATGTTCAGTTCTTCCAACAACAAGGTGAAAAGGACTCATTTAATGAAATTACTTTTTGTTTCCCTTCCACGAGAGGAAGAATATTATTCCCACACACACGCACACAACCAAACGGCGTGTAAAAAGTTTGAGGATGCCAACGACACATGGCGTTCCCAAGTGGTCACCCACCTAAGTACTAACCATGCCCGATGTTGCTTAACTTCGGTGATCGGACGAGAACCGGTGTTTTCAACATGGTATGGTCGTTGACAAGTATGCTCCTGCTATGTCCGCAACATAAGCGCCGTCGAAGGAGGCTGCCAGGAGCTAAAAATAGAACATTCTCACAATGTTCAATTCTTCCAACAACAAGGTGAAAAGGACTCATTTAATGAAATTTCTTTTTGTTTCCCTTCCACGAGAGGAAGAATATTATTCCCACACACACGCATTCAACCAAACGGCGTGTAAAAAGTTTGAGGATGCCAACGACACATGGCGTTCCCAAGTGGTCACCCACCTAAGTACTAACCATGCCCGATGTTGCTTAACTTCGGTGATCGGACGAGAACCGGTGTTTTCAACATGGTATGGTCGTTGACAAGTATGCTCCTGCTATGTCCGCAACATAAGCGCCGTCGAAGGAGGCTGGACGGAGCTAAAAATAGAACATTCTCACAATGTTCACAGTTCTTCCAACAACAAGGTGAAAAGGACTCATTTAATGAAATTACTTTTTGTTTCCCTTCCACGAGAGGAACAATATTATTCCCACACACACGCACACAACCAAACGGCGTGTAAAAAGTTTGAGGATGCCAACGACACATGGCGTTCCCAAGTGGTCACCCACCTAAGTACTAACCATGCCCGATGTTGCTTAACTTCGGTGATCGGACGAGAACCGGTGTTTTCAACATGGTATGGTCGTTGACAAGTATGCTCCTGCTATGTCCGCAACATAATCGCCGTCGAAGGAGGCTGGACGGAGCTAAAAATAGAACATTCTCACAATGTTCAGTTCTTCCAACAACAAGGTGAAAAGGACTCATTTAATGAAATTACTTTTTGTTTCCCTTCCACGAGAGGAACAATATTATTCCCACACACACGCATTCAACCAAACGGCGGTGTAAAAAGTTTGAGGATGCCAACGACACATGGCGTTCCCAAGTGGTCACCCACCTGAGTACTAACCATGCCCGATGTTGCTTAACTTCGGTGATCGGACGAGAACCGGTGTTTTCAACATGGTATGGTCGTTGACAAGTATGCTCCTGCTATGTCCGCAACATAAGCGCCGTCGAAGGAGGCTGGACGGAGCTAAAAATAGAACATTCTCACAATGTTCAGTTCTTCCAACAACAAGGTGAAAAGCACTCATTTAATGAAATTACTTTTTGTTTCCCTTCCACGAGAGGAAGAATATTATTCCCACACACACGCATTCAACCAAACGGCGTGTAAAAAGTTTGAGGATGCCAACGACACATGGCGTTCCCAAGTGGTCACCCACCTAAGTACTAACCATGCCCGATGTTGCTTAACTTCGGTGATCGGACGAGAACCGGTGTTTTCAACATGGTATGGTCGTTGACAAGTATGCTCCTGCTATGTCCGCAACATAAGCGCCGTCGAAGGAGGCTGCCAGGAGCTAAAAATAGAACATTCTCACAACGGCAATTTCTTCCAACAACAAGGTGAAAAGGACACATCGAAAGAAATTACTTTTTGTTTCCCTTCCACGAGAGGAACAATATTATTCCCACACACACGCACACAACCAAACGGCGTGTAAAAAGTTTGAGGATGCCAACGACACATGGCGTTCCCAAGTGGTCACCCACCTAAGTACTAACCATGCCCGATGTTGCTTAACTTCGGTGATCGGACGAGAACCGGTGTTTTCAACATGGTATGGTCGTTGACAAGTATGCTCCTGCTATGTCCGCAACATAAGCGTCGTCGAAGGAGGCTGGACGGAGCTAAAAATAGAACATTCTCACAATGGCCATTTCTTCCAACAACAAGGTGAAAAGGACTCATTGAATGTAATTACTTTTTGTTTCCCTTCCACGAGAGGAACAATATTATTCCCACACACACGCATTCAACCAAACGGCGTGTAAAAAGTTTGAGGATGCCAACGACACATGGCGTTCCCAAGTGGTCACCCACCTAAGTACTAACCATGCCCGATGTTGCTTAACTTCGGTGATCGGACGAGAACCGGTGTTTTCAACATGGTATGGTCGTTGACAAGTATGCTCCTGCTATGTCCGCAACATAAGCGTCGTCGAAGGAGGCTGGACGGAGCTAAAAATAGAACATTTTCACAATGGCCATTTCTTCCAACAACAAGGTGAAAAGGACTCATTGAATGTAATTTCTTTTTGTTTTCCTTCCACGAGAGGAACAATATTATTCCCACACACACGCACACAACCAAACGGCGTGTAAAAAGTTTGAGGATGCCAACGACACATGGCGTTCCCAAGTGGTCACCCACCTAAGTACTAACCATGCCCGATGTTGCTTAACTTCGGTGATCGGACGAGAACCGGTGTTTTCAACATGGTATGGTCGTTGACAAGTATGCTCCTGCTATGTCCGCAACATAATCGCCGTCGAAGGAGGCTGGACGGAGCTAAAAATAGAACATTCTCACAATGTTCAGTTCTTCCAACAACAAGGTGAAAAGGACTCATTTAATGAAATTTCTTTTTGTTTCCCTTCCACGAGAGGAAGAATATTATTCCCACACACACGCACACAACCAAACGGCGTGTAAAAAGTTTGAGGATGCCAACGACACATGGCGTTCCCAAGTGGTCACTCACCTAAGTACTAACCATGCCCGATGTTGCTTAACTTCGGTGATCGGACGAGAACCGGTGTTTTCAACATGGTATGGTCGTTGACAAGTATGCTCCTGCTATGTCCGCAACATAATCGCCGTCGAAGGAGGCTGGACGGAGCTAAAAATAGAACATTCTCACAATGTTCAGTTCTTCCAACAACAAGGTGAAAAGGACTCATTTAATGAAATTTCTTTTTGTTTCCCTTCCACGAGAGGAAGAATATTATTCCCACACACACGCACACAACCAAACGGCGTGTAAAAAGTTTGAGGATGCCAACGACACATGGCGTTCCCAAGTGGTCACCCACCTAAGTACTAACCATGCCCGATGTTGCTTAACTTCGGTGATCGGACGAGAACCGGTGTTTTCAACATGGTATGGTCGTTGACAAGTATGCTCCTGCTATGTCCGCAACATAATCGCCGTCGAAGGAGGCTGGACGGAGCTAAAAATAGAACATTCTCACAATGTTCAGTTCTTCCAACAACAAGGTGAAAAGGACTCATTTAATGAAATTTCTTTTTGTTTCCCTTCCACGAGAGGAAGAATATTATTCCCACACACACGCACACAACCAAACGGCGTGTAAAAAGTTTGAGGATGCCAACGACACATGGCGTTCCCAAGTGGTCACTCACCTAAGTACTAACCATGCCCGATGTTGCTTAACTTCGGTGATCGGACGAGAACCGGTGTTTTCAACATGGTATGGTCGTTGACAAGTATGCTCCTGCTATGTCCGCAACATAATCGCCGTCGAAGGAGGCTGGACGGAGCTAAAAATAGAACATTCTCACAATGTTCAGTTCTTCCAACAACAAGGTGAAAAGGACTCATTTAATGAAATTTCTTTTTGTTTCCCTTCCACGAGAGGAAGAATATTATTCCCACACACACGCACACAACCAAACGGCGTGTAAAAAGTTTGAGGATGCCAACGACACATGGCGTTCCCAAGTGGTCACTCACCTAAGTACTAACCATGCCCGATGTTGCTTAACTTCGGTGATCGGACGAGAACCGGTGTTTTCAACATGGTATGGTCGTTGACAAGTATGCTCCTGCTATGTCCGCAACATAATCGCCGTCGAAGGAGGCTGGACGGAGCTAAAAATAGAACATTCTCACAATGTTCAGTTCTTCCAACAACAAGGTGAAAAGGACTCATTTAATGAAATTTCTTTTTGTTTCCCTTCCACGAGAGGAAGAATATTATTCCCACACACACGCACACAACCAAACGGCGTGTAAAAAGTTTGAGGATGCCAACGACACATGGCGTTCCCAAGTGGTCACCCACCTAAGTACTAACCATGCCCGATGTTGCTTAACTTCGGTGATCGGACGAGAACCGGTGTTTTCAACATGGTATGGTCGTTGACAAGTATGCTCCTGCTATGTCCGCAACATAAGCGTCGTCGAAGGAGGCTGGACGGAGCTAAAAATAGAACATTTTCACAATGGCCATTTCTTCCAACAACAAGGTGAAAAGGACTCATTGAATGTAATTTCTTTTTGTTTTCCTTCCACGAGAGGAACAATATTATTCCCACACACACGCACACAACCAAACGGCGTGTAAAAAGTTTGAGGATGCCAACGACACATGGCGTTCCCAAGTGGTCACCCACCTAAGTACTAACCATGCCCGATGTTGCTTAACTTCGGTGATCGGACGAGAACCGGTGTTTTCAACATGGTATGGTCGTTGACAAGTATGCTCCTGCTATGTCCGCAACATAAGCGTCGTCGAAGGAGGCTGGACGGAGCTAAAAATAGAACATTTTCACAATGGCCATTTCTTCCAACAACAAGGTGAAAAGGACTCATTGAATGTAATTTCTTTTTGTTTTCCTTCCACGAGAGGAACAATATTATTCCCACACACACGCACACAACCAAACGGCGTGTAAAAAGTTTGAGGATGCCAACGACACATGGCGTTCCCAAGTGGTCACCCACCTAAGTACTAACCATGCCCGATGTTGCTTAACTTCGGTGATCGGACGAGAACCGGTGTTTTCAACATGGTATGGTCGTTGACAAGTATGCTCCTGCTATGTCCGCAACATAATCGCCGTCGAAGGAGGCTGGACGGAGCTAAAAATAGAACATTCTCACAATGTTCAGTTCTTCCAACAACAAGGTGAAAAGGACTCATTTAATGAAATTTCTTTTTGTTTCCCTTCCACGAGAGGAAGAATATTATTCCCACACACACGCACACAACCAAACGGCGTGTAAAAAGTTTGAGGATGCCAACGACACATGGCGTTCCCAAGTGGTCACTCACCTAAGTACTAACCATGCCCGATGTTGCTTAACTTCGGTGATCGGACGAGAACCGGTGTTTTCAACATGGTATGGTCGTTGACAAGTATGCTCCTGCTATGTCCGCAACATAATCGCCGTCGAAGGAGGCTGGACGGAGCTAAAAATAGAACATTCTCACAATGTTCAGTTCTTCCAACAACAAGGTGAAAAGGACTCATTTAATGAAATTTCTTTTTGTTTCCCTTCCACGAGAGGAAGAATATTATTCCCACACACACGCACACAACCAAACGGCGTGTAAAAAGTTTGAGGATGCCAACGACACATGGCGTTCCCAAGTGGTCACCCACCTAAGTACTAACCATGCCCGATGTTGCTTAACTTCGGTGATCGGACGAGAACCGGTGTTTTCAACATGGTATGGTCGTTGACAAGTATGCTCCTGCTATGTCCGCAACATAATCGCCGTCGAAGGAGGCTGGACGGAGCTAAAAATAGAACATTCTCACAATGTTCAGTTCTTCCAACAACAAGGTGAAAAGGACTCATTTAATGAAATTACTTTTTGTTTCCCTTCCACGAGAGGAACAATATTATTCCCACACACACGCATTCAACCAAACGGCGGTGTAAAAAGTTTGAGGATGCCAACGACACATGGCGTTCCCAAGTGGTCACCCACCTAAGTACTAACCATGCCCGATGTTGCTTAACTTCGGTGATCGGACGAGAACCGGTGTTTTCAACATGGTATGGTCGTTGACAAGTATGCTCCTGCTATGTCCGCAACATAAGCGCCGTCGAAGGAGGCTGCCAGGAGCTAAAAATAGAACATTCTCACAATGTTCAGTTCTTCCAACAACAAGGTGAAAAAGACTCATTTAATGAAATTTCTTTTTGTTTCCCTTCCACGAGAGGAAGAATATTATTCCCACACACACGCACACAACCAAACGGCGTGTAAAAAGTTTGAGGATGCCAACGACACATGGCGTTCCCAAGTGGTCACCCACCTAAGTACTAACCATGCCCGATGTTGCTTAACTTCGGTGATCGGACGAGAACCGGTGTTTTCAACATGGTATGGTCGTTGACAAGTATGCTCCTGCTATGTCCGCAACATAATCGCCGTCGAAGGAGGCTGGACGGAGCTAAAAATAGAACATTCTCACAATGTTCAGTTCTTCCAACAACAAGGTGAAAAGGACTCATTTAATGAAATTACTTTTTGTTTCCCTTCCACGAGAGGAACAATATTATTCCCACACACACGCATTCAACCAAACGGCGTGTAAAAAGTTTGAGGATGCCAACGACACATGGCGTTCCCAAGTGGTCACCCACCTAAGTACTAACCATGCCCGATGTTGCTTAACTTCGGTGATCGGACGAGAACCGGTGTTTTCAACATGGTATGGTCGTTGACAAGTATGCTCCTGCTATGTCCGCAACATAAGCGCCGTCGAAGGAGGCTGCCAGGAGCTAAAAATAGAACATTCTCACAATGTTCAGTTCTTCTTCTCACAACAAGGTGAAAAGGACTCATTTAATGAAATTACTTTTTGTTTCCCTTCCACGAGAGGAACAATATTATTCCCACACACACGCATGCAACCAAACGGCGTGTAAAAAGTTTGAGGATGCCAACGACACATGGCGTTCCCAAGTGGTCACCCACCTAAGTACTAACCATGCCCGATGTTGCTTAACTTCGGTGATCGGACGAGAACCGGTGTTTTCAACATGGTATGGTCGTTGACAAGTATGCTCCTGCTATGTCCGCAACATAAGCGTCGTCGAAGGAGGCTGGACGGAGCTAAAAATAGAACATTCTCACAATGTTCAGTTCTTCCAACAACAAGGTGAAAAGGACTCATTTAATGAAATTACTTTTTGTTTCCCTTCCACGAGAGGAAGAATATTATTCCCACACACACGCACACAACCAAACGGCGTGTAAAAAGTTTGAGGATGCCAACGACACATGGCGTTCCCAAGTGGTCACCCACCTGAGTACTAACCATGCCCGATGTTGCTTAACTTCGGTGATCGGACGAGAACCGGTGTTTTCAACATGGTATGGTCGTTGACAAGTATGCTCCTGCTATGTCCGCAACATAAGCGCCGTCGAAGGAGGCTGGACGGAGCTAAAAATAGAACATTCTCACAATGTTCAGTTCTTCCAACAACAAGGTGAAAAGGACTCATTGAATGTAATTTCTTTTTGTTTCCCTTCCACGAGAGGAAGAATATTATTCCCACACACACGCACACAACCAAACGGCGTGTAAAAAGTTTGAGGATGCCAACGACACATGGCGTTCCCAAGTGGTCACCCACCTAAGTACTAACCATGCCCGATGTTGCTTAACTTCGGTGATCGGACGAGAACCGGTGTTTTCAACATGGTATGGTCGTTGACAAGTATGCTCCTGCTATGTCCGCAACATAAGCGCCGTCGAAGGAGGCTGGACGGAGCTAAAAATAGAACATTCTCACAATGTTCAGTTCTTCCAACAACAAGGTGAAAAGGACTCATTTAATGAAATTACTTTTTGTTTCCCTTCCACGAGAGGAAGAATATTATTCCCACACACACGCACACAACCAAACGGCGTGTAAAAAATTTGAGGATGCCAACGACACATGGCGTTCCCAAGTGGTCACCCACCTAAGTACTAACCATGCCCGATGTTGCTTAACTTCGGTGATCGGACGAGAACCGGTGTTTTCAACATGGTATGGTCGTTGACAAGTATGCTCCTGCTATGTCCGCAACATAAGCGCCGGCGAAGGAGGCTGGACGGAGCTAAAAATAGAACATTCTCACAATGTTCAGTTCTTCCAACAACAAGGTGAAAAGGACACATCGAATGAAATTACTTTTTGTTTCCCTTCCAAGAGAGGAACAATATTATTCCCACACACACGCATTCAACCAAACGGTGTGTAAAAAAGTTTGAGGATGCCAACGACACATGGCGTTCCCAAGTGGTCACCCACCTAAGTACTAACCATGCCCGATGTTGCTTAACTTCGGTGATCGGACGAGAACCGGTGTTTTCAACATGGTATGGTCGTTGACAAGTATGCTCCTGCTATGTCCGCAACATAATCGCCGTCGAAGGAGGCTGGACGGAGCTAAAAATAGAACATTCTCACAATGTTCAGTTCTTCCAACAACAAGGTGAAAAGGACTCATTTAATGAAATTACTTTTTGTTTCCCTTCCACGAGAGGAACAATATTATTCCCACACACACGCATTCAACCAAACGGCGTGTAAAAAGTTTGAGGATGCCAACGACACATGGCGTTCCCAAGTGGTCACCCACCTAAGTACTAACCATGCCCGATGTTGCTTAACTTCGGTGATCGGACGAGAACCGGTGTTTTCAACATGGTATGGTCGTTGACAAGTATGCTCCTGCTATGTCCGCAACATAAGCGCCGTCGAAGGAGGCTGGACGGAGCTAAAAATAGAACATTCTCACAATGTTCAGTTCTTCCAACAACAAGGTGAAAAGGACTCATTTAATGAAATTACTTTTTGTTTCCCTTCCACGAGAGGAACAATATTATTCCCACACACACGCATTCAACCAAACGGCGTGTAAAAAGTTTGAGGATGCCAACGACACATGGCGTTCCCAAGTGGTCACCCACCTAAGTACTAACCATGCCCGATGTTGCTTAACTTCGGTGATCGGACGAGAACCGGTGTTTTCAACATGGTATGGTCGTTGACAAGTATGCTCCTGCTATGTCCGCAACATAAGCGCCGTCGAAGGAGGCTGCCAGGAGCTAAAAATAGAACATTCTCACAATGTTCAGTTCTTCTTCTCACAACAAGGTGAAAAGGACTCATTTAATGAAATTACTTTTTGTTTCCCTTCCACGAGAGGAACAATATTATTCCCACACACACGCATGCAACCAAACGGCGTGTAAAAAGTTTGAGGATGCCAACGACACATGGCGTTCCCAAGTGGTCACCCACCTAAGTACTAACCATGCCCGATGTTGCTTAACTTCGGTGATCGGACGAGAACCGGTGTTTTCAACATGGTATGGTCGTTGACAAGTATGCTCCTGCTATGTCCGCAACATAAGCGTCGTCGAAGGAGGCTGGACGGAGCTAAAAATAGAACATTCTCACAATGTTCAGTTCTTCCAACAACAAGGTGAAAAGGACTCATTTAATGAAATTACTTTTTGTTTCCCTTCCACGAGAGGAAGAATATTATTCCCACACACACGCACACAACCAAACGGCGTGTAAAAAGTTTGAGGATGCCAACGACACATGGCGTTCCCAAGTGGTCACCCACCTGAGTACTAACCATGCCCGATGTTGCTTAACTTCGGTGATCGGACGAGAACCGGTGTTTTCAACATGGTATGGTCGTTGACAAGTATGCTCCTGCTATGTCCGCAACATAAGCGCCGTCGAAGGAGGCTGGACGGAGCTAAAAATAGAACATTCTCACAATGTTCAGTTCTTCCAACAACAAGGTGAAAAGGACTCATTGAATGTAATTTCTTTTTGTTTCCCTTCCACGAGAGGAAGAATATTATTCCCACACACACGCACACAACCAAACGGCGTGTAAAAAGTTTGAGGATGCCAACGACACATGGCGTTCCCAAGTGGTCACCCACCTAAGTACTAACCATGCCCGATGTTGCTTAACTTCGGTGATCGGACGAGAACCGGTGTTTTCAACATGGTATGGTCGTTGACAAGTATGCTCCTGCTATGTCCGCAACATAAGCGCCGTCGAAGGAGGCTGGACGGAGCTAAAAATAGAACATTCTCACAATGTTCAGTTCTTCCAACAACAAGGTGAAAAGGACTCATTTAATGAAATTACTTTTTGTTTCCCTTCCACGAGAGGAAGAATATTATTCCCACACACACGCACACAACCAAACGGCGTGTAAAAAATTTGAGGATGCCAACGACACATGGCGTTCCCAAGTGGTCACCCACCTAAGTACTAACCATGCCCGATGTTGCTTAACTTCGGTGATCGGACGAGAACCGGTGTTTTCAACATGGTATGGTCGTTGACAAGTATGCTCCTGCTATGTCCGCAACATAAGCGCCGGCGAAGGAGGCTGGACGGAGCTAAAAATAGAACATTCTCACAATGTTCAGTTCTTCCAACAACAAGGTGAAAAGGACACATCGAATGAAATTACTTTTTGTTTCCCTTCCAAGAGAGGAACAATATTATTCCCACACACACGCATTCAACCAAACGGTGTGTAAAAAAGTTTGAGGATGCCAACGACACATGGCGTTCCCAAGTGGTCACCCACCTAAGTACTAACCATGCCCGATGTTGCTTAACTTCGGTGATCGGACGAGAACCGGTGTTTTCAACATGGTATGGTCGTTGACAAGTATGCTCCTGCTATGTCCGCAACATAAGCGCCGTCGAAGGAGGCTGGACGGAGCTAAAAATAGAACATTCTCACAATGTTCAGTTCTTCCAACAACAAGGTGAAAAGGACTCATTTAATGAAATTACTTTTTGTTTCCCTTCCACGAGAGGAAGAATATTATTCCCACACACACGCATTCAACCAAACGGCGTGTAAAAAGTTTGAGGATGCCAACGACACATGGCGTTCCCAAGTGGTCACCCACCTAAGTACTAACCATGCCCGATGTTGCTTAACTTCGGTGATCGGACGAGAACCGGTGTTTTCAACATGGTATGGTCGTTGACAAGTATGCTCCTGCTATGTCCGCAACATAAGCGCCGTCGAAGGAGGCTGGACGGAGCTAAAAATAGAACATTCTCACAATGTTCAGTTCTTCCAACAACAAGGTGAAAAGCACTCATTTAATGAAATTACTTTTTGTTTCCCTTCCACGAGAGGAAGAATATTATTCCCACACACACGCATTCAACCAAACGGCGTGTAAAAAGTTTGAGGATGCCAACGACACATGGCGTTCCCAAGTGGTCACCCACCTAAGTACTAACCATGCCCGATGTTGCTTAACTTCGGTGATCGGACGAGAACCGGTGTTTTCAACATGGTATGGTCGTTGACAAGTATGCTCCTGCTATGTCCGCAACATAAGCGCCGTCGAAGGAGGCTGCCAGGAGCTAAAAATAGAACATTCTCACAATGTTCAGTTCTTCCAACAACAAGGTGAAAAGGACACATCGAATGAAATTACTTTTTGTTTCCCTTCCACGAGAGGAACAATATTATTCCCACACACACGCACACAACCAAACGGCGTGTAAAAAGTTCGAGGATGCCAACGACACATGGCGTTCCCAAGTGGTCACCCACCTAAGTACTACTAACCATGCCCGATGTTGCTTAACTTCGGTGATCGGACGAGAACCGGTGTTTTCAACATGGTATGGTCGTTGACAAGTATGCTCCTGCTATGTCCGCAACATAAGCGCCGTCGAAGGAGGCTGGACGGAGCTAAAAATAGAACATTCTCACAATGTTCAGTTCTTCCAACAACAAGGTGAAAAGGACACATCGACTGAAATTACTTTTTGTTTCCCTTCCACGAGAGGAACAATATTATTCCCACACACACGCATTCAACCAAACGGCGTGTAAAAAGTTTGAGGATGCCAACGACACATGGCGTTCCCAAGTGGTCACCCACCTAAGTACTAACCATGCCCGATGTTGCTTAACTTCGGTGATCGGACGAGAACCGGTGTTTTCAACATGGTATGGTCGTTGACAAGTATGCTCCTGCTATGTCCGCAACATAAGCGTCGTCGAAGGAGGCTGGACGGAGCTAAAAATAGAACATTCTCACAATGTTCAGTTCTTCCAACAACAAGGTGAAAAGGACACATCGACTGAAATTACTTTTTGTTTCCCTTCCACGAGAGGAACAATATTATTCCCACACACACGCATTCAACCAAACGGCGTGTAAAAAGTTTGAGGATGCCAACGACACATGGCGTTCCCAAGTGGTCACCCACCTAAGTACTAACCATGCCCGATGTTGCTTAACTTCGGTGATCGGACGAGAACCGGTGTTTTCAACATGGTATGGTCGTTGACAAGTATGCTCCTGCTATGTCCGCAACATAAGCGCCGTCGAAGGAGGCTGCCAGGAGCTAAAAATAGAACATTCTCACAATGTTCAATTCTTCCAACAACAAGGTGAAAAGGACTCATTTAATGAAATTTCTTTTTGTTTCCCTTCCACGAGAGGAAGAATATTATTCCCACACACACGCATTCAACCAAACGGCGTGTAAAAAGTTTGAGGATGCCAACGACACATGGCGTTCCCAAGTGGTCACCCACCTAAGTACTAACCATGCCCGATGTTGCTTAACTTCGGTGATCGGACGAGAACCGGTGTTTTCAACATGGTATGGTCGTTGACAAGTATGCTCCTGCTATGTCCGCAACATAAGCGCCGTCGAAGGAGGCTGGACGGAGCTAAAAATAGAACATTCTCACAATGTTCACAGTTCTTCCAACAACAAGGTGAAAAGGACTCATTTAATGAAATTACTTTTTGTTTCCCTTCCACGAGAGGAACAATATTATTCCCACACACACGCACACAACCAAACGGCGTGTAAAAAGTTTGAGGATGCCAACGACACATGGCGTTCCCAAGTGGTCACCCACCTAAGTACTAACCATGCCCGATGTTGCTTAACTTCGGTGATCGGACGAGAACCGGTGTTTTCAACATGGTATGGTCGTTGACAAGTATGCTCCTGCTATGTCCGCAACATAAGCGCCGTCGAAGGAGGCTGCCAGGAGCTAAAAATAGAACATTCTCACAACGGCAATTTCTTCCAACAACAAGGTGAAAAGGACACATCGAATGAAATTACTTTTTGTTTCCCTTCCACGAGAGGAACAATATTATTCCCACACACACGCACACAACCAAACGGCGTGTAAAAAGTTTGAGGATGCCAACGACACATGGCGTTCCCAAGTGGTCACCCACCTAAGTACTAACCATGCCCGATGTTGCTTAACTTCGGTGATCGGACGAGAACCGGTGTTTTCAACATGGTATGGTCGTTGACAAGTATGCTCCTGCTATGTCCGCAACATAAGCGTCGTCGAAGGAGGCTGGACGGAGCTAAAAATAGAACATTCTCACAATGGCCATTTCTTCCAACAACAAGGTGAAAAGGACTCATTGAATGTAATTACTTTTTGTTTCCCTTCCACGAGAGGAACAATATTATTCCCACACACACGCATTCAACCAAACGGCGTGTAAAAAGTTTGAGGATGCCAACGACACATGGCGTTCCCAAGTGGTCACCCACCTAAGTACTAACCATGCCCGATGTTGCTTAACTTCGGTGATCGGACGAGAACCGGTGTTTTCAACATGGTATGGTCGTTGACAAGTATGCTCCTGCTATGTCCGCAACATAAGCGCCGTCGAAGGAGGCTGGACGGAGCTAAAAATAGAACATTCTCACAATGTTCAGTTCTTCCAACAACAAGGTGAAAAGGACTCATTTAATGAAATTTCTTTTTGTTTCCCTTCCACGAGAGGAAGAATATTATTCCCACACACACGCACACAACCAAACGGCGTGTAAAAAGTTTGAGGATGCCAACGACACATGGCGTTCCCAAGTGGTCACTCACCTAAGTACTAACCATGCCCGATGTTGCTTAACTTCGGTGATCGGACGAGAACCGGTGTTTTCAACATGGTATGGTCGTTGACAAGTATGCTCCTGCTATGTCCGCAACATAATCGCCGTCGAAGGAGGCTGGACGGAGCTAAAAATAGAACATTCTCACAATGTTCAGTTCTTCCAACAACAAGGTGAAAAGGACTCATTTAATGAAATTACTTTTTGTTTCCCTTCCACGAGAGGAACAATATTATTCCCACACACACGCATTCAACCAAACGGCGGTGTAAAAAGTTTGAGGATGCCAACGACACATGGCGTTCCCAAGTGGTCACCCACCTAAGTACTAACCATGCCCGATGTTGCTTAACTTCGGTGATCGGACGAGAACCGGTGTTTTCAACATGGTATGGTCGTTGACAAGTATGCTCCTGCTATGTCCGCAACATAAGCGCCGTCGAAGGAGGCTGCCAGGAGCTAAAAATAGAACATTCTCACAATGTTCAGTTCTTCCAACAACAAGGTGAAAAAGACTCATTTAATGAAATTTCTTTTTGTTTCCCTTCCACGAGAGGAAGAATATTATTCCCACACACACGCACACAACCAAACGGCGTGTAAAAAGTTTGAGGATGCCAACGACACATGGCGTTCCCAAGTGGTCACCCACCTAAGTACTAACCATGCCCGATGTTGCTTAACTTCGGTGATCGGACGAGAACCGGTGTTTTCAACATGGTATGGTCGTTGACAAGTATGCTCCTGCTATGTCCGCAACATAATCGCCGTCGAAGGAGGCTGGACGGAGCTAAAAATAGAACATTCTCACAATGTTCAGTTCTTCCAACAACAAGGTGAAAAGGACTCATTTAATGAAATTACTTTTTGTTTCCCTTCCACGAGAGGAACAATATTATTCCCACACACACGCATTCAACCAAACGGCGTGTAAAAAGTTTGAGGATGCCAACGACACATGGCGTTCCCAAGTGGTCACCCACCTAAGTACTAACCATGCCCGATGTTGCTTAACTTCGGTGATCGGACGAGAACCGGTGTTTTCAACATGGTATGGTCGTTGACAAGTATGCTCCTGCTATGTCCGCAACATAAGCGTCGTCGAAGGAGGCTGGACGGAGCTAAAAATAGAACATTCTCACAATGTTCAGTTCTTCCAACAACAAGGTGAAAAGGACTCATTTAATGAAATTACTTTTTGTTTCCCTTCCACGAGAGGAAGAATATTATTCCCACACACACGCACACAACCAAACGGCGTGTAAAAAGTTTGAGGATGCCAACGACACATGGCGTTCCCAAGTGGTCACCCACCTGAGTACTAACCATGCCCGATGTTGCTTAACTTCGGTGATCGGACGAGAACCGGTGTTTTCAACATGGTATGGTCGTTGACAAGTATGCTCCTGCTATGTCCGCAACATAAGCGCCGTCGAAGGAGGCTGGACGGAGCTAAAAATAGAACATTCTCACAATGTTCAGTTCTTCCAACAACAAGGTGAAAAGGACTCATTGAATGTAATTTCTTTTTGTTTCCCTTCCACGAGAGGAAGAATATTATTCCCACACACACGCACACAACCAAACGGCGTGTAAAAAGTTTGAGGATGCCAACGACACATGGCGTTCCCAAGTGGTCACCCACCTAAGTACTAACCATGCCCGATGTTGCTTAACTTCGGTGATCGGACGAGAACCGGTGTTTTCAACATGGTATGGTCGTTGACAAGTATGCTCCTGCTATGTCCGCAACATAAGCGCCGTCGAAGGAGGCTGGACGGAGCTAAAAATAGAACATTCTCACAATGTTCAGTTCTTCCAACAACAAGGTGAAAAGGACTCATTTAATGAAATTACTTTTTGTTTCCCTTCCACGAGAGGAAGAATATTATTCCCACACACACGCACACAACCAAACGGCGTGTAAAAAATTTGAGGATGCCAACGACACATGGCGTTCCCAAGTGGTCACCCACCTAAGTACTAACCATGCCCGATGTTGCTTAACTTCGGTGATCGGACGAGAACCGGTGTTTTCAACATGGTATGGTCGTTGACAAGTATGCTCCTGCTATGTCCGCAACATAAGCGCCGGCGAAGGAGGCTGGACGGAGCTAAAAATAGAACATTCTCACAATGTTCAGTTCTTCCAACAACAAGGTGAAAAGGACACATCGAATGAAATTACTTTTTGTTTCCCTTCCAAGAGAGGAACAATATTATTCCCACACACACGCATTCAACCAAACGGTGTGTAAAAAAGTTTGAGGATGCCAACGACACATGGCGTTCCCAAGTGGTCACCCACCTAAGTACTAACCATGCCCGATGTTGCTTAACTTCGGTGATCGGACGAGAACCGGTGTTTTCAACATGGTATGGTCGTTGACAAGTATGCTCCTGCTATGTCCGCAACATAAGCGCCGTCGAAGGAGGCTGGACGGAGCTAAAAATAGAACATTCTCACAATGTTCAGTTCTTCCAACAACAAGGTGAAAAGGACTCATTTAATGAAATTACTTTTTGTTTCCCTTCCACGAGAGGAAGAATATTATTCCCACACACACGCATTCAACCAAACGGCGTGTAAAAAGTTTGAGGATGCCAACGACACATGGCGTTCCCAAGTGGTCACCCACCTAAGTACTAACCATGCCCGATGTTGCTTAACTTCGGTGATCGGACGAGAACCGGTGTTTTCAACATGGTATGGTCGTTGACAAGTATGCTCCTGCTATGTCCGCAACATAAGCGCCGTCGAAGGAGGCTGGACGGAGCTAAAAATAGAACATTCTCACAATGTTCAGTTCTTCCAACAACAAGGTGAAAAGCACTCATTTAATGAAATTACTTTTTGTTTCCCTTCCACGAGAGGAAGAATATTATTCCCACACACACGCATTCAACCAAACGGCGTGTAAAAAGTTTGAGGATGCCAACGACACATGGCGTTCCCAAGTGGTCACCCACCTAAGTACTAACCATGCCCGATGTTGCTTAACTTCGGTGATCGGACGAGAACCGGTGTTTTCAACATGGTATGGTCGTTGACAAGTATGCTCCTGCTATGTCCGCAACATAAGCGCCGTCGAAGGAGGCTGCCAGGAGCTAAAAATAGAACATTCTCACAATGTTCAGTTCTTCCAACAACAAGGTGAAAAGGACACATCGAATGAAATTACTTTTTGTTTCCCTTCCACGAGAGGAACAATATTATTCCCACACACACGCACACAACCAAACGGCGTGTAAAAAGTTCGAGGATGCCAACGACACATGGCGTTCCCAAGTGGTCACCCACCTAAGTACTACTAACCATGCCCGATGTTGCTTAACTTCGGTGATCGGACGAGAACCGGTGTTTTCAACATGGTATGGTCGTTGACAAGTATGCTCCTGCTATGTCCGCAACATAAGCGCCGTCGAAGGAGGCTGGACGGAGCTAAAAATAGAACATTCTCACAATGTTCAGTTCTTCCAACAACAAGGTGAAAAGGACACATCGACTGAAATTACTTTTTGTTTCCCTTCCAAGAGAGGAACAATATTATTCCCACACACACGCATTCAACCAAACGGCGTGTAAAAAGTTCGAGGATGCCAACGACACATGGCGTTCCCAAGTGGTCACCCACCTAAGTACTAACCATGCCCGATGTTGCTTAACTTCGGTGATCGGACGAGAACCGGTGTTTTCAACATGGTATGGTCGTTGACAAGTATGCTCCTGCTATGTCCGCAACATAAGCGCCGTCGAAGGAGGCTGGACGGAGCTAAAAATAGAACATTCTCACAATGTTCAGTTCTTCCAACAACAAGGTGAAAAGCACTCATTTAATGAAATTACTTTTTGTTTCCCTTCCACGAGAGGAAGAATATTATTCCCACACACACGCATTCAACCAAACGGCGTGTAAAAAGTTTGAGGATGCCAACGACACATGGCGTTCCCAAGTGGTCACCCACCTAAGTACTAACCATGCCCGATGTTGCTTAACTTCGGTGATCGGACGAGAACCGGTGTTTTCAACATGGTATGGTCGTTGACAAGTATGCTCCTGCTATGTCCGCAACATAAGCGCCGTCGAAGGAGGCTGGACGGAGCTAAAAATAGAACATTCTCACAATGTTCAGTTCTTCCAACAACAAGGTGAAAAGGACACATCGACTGAAATTACTTTTTGTTTCCCTTCCAAGAGAGGAACAATATTATTCCCACGCACACGCATTCAACCAAACGGTGTGTAAAAAAGTTTGAGGATGCCAACGACACATGGCGTTCCCAAGTGGTCACCCACCTAAGTACTAACCATGCCCGATGTTGCTTAACTTCGGTGATCGGACGAGAACCGGTGTTTTCAACATGGTATGGTCGTTGACAAGTATGCTCCTGCTATGTCCGCAACATAAGCGCCGTCGAAGGAGGCTGCCAGGAGCTAAAAATAGAACATTCTCACAATGTTCAGTTCTTCCAACAACAAGGTGAAAAGGACTCATTTAATGAAATTTCTTTTTGTTTCCCTTCCACGAGAGGAAGAATATTATTCCCACACACACGCACACAACCAAACGGCGTGTAAAAAGTTTGAGGATGCCAACGACACATGGCGTTCCCAAGTGGTCACCCACCTAAGTACTAACCATGCCCGATGTTGCTTAACTTCGGTGATCGGACGAGAACCGGTGTTTTCAACATGGTATGGTCGTTGACAAGTATGCTCCTGCTATGTCCGCAACATAAGCGCCGTCGAAGGAGGCTGGACGGAGCTAAAAATAGAACATTCTCACAATGTTCAGTTCTTCCAACAACAAGGTGAAAAGGACACATCGACTGAAATTACTTTTTGTTTCCCTTCCAAGAGAGGAACAATATTATTCCCACACACACGCATTCAACCAAACGGTGTGTAAAAAAGTTTGAGGATGCCAACGACACATGGCGTTCCCAAGTGGTCACCCACCTAAGTACTAACCATGCCCGATGTTGCTTAACTTCGGTGATCGGACGAGAACCGGTGTTTTCAACATGGTATGGTCGTTGACAAGTATGCTCCTGCTATGTCCGCAACATAAGCGCCGTCGAAGGAGGCTGCCAGGAGCTAAAAATAGAACATTCTCACAATGTTCAGTTCTTCCAACAACAAGGTGAAAAGGACACATCGAATGAAATTACTTTTTGTTTCCCTTCCACGAGAGGAACAATATTATTCCCACACACACGCACACAACCAAACGGCGTGTAAAAAGTTTGAGGATGCCAACGACACATGGCGTTCCCAAGTGGTCACCCACCTAAGTACTGTACTAACCATGCCCGATGTTGCTTAACTTCGGTGATCGGACGAGAACCGGTGTTTTCAACATGGTATGGTCGTTGACAAGTATGCTCCTGCTATGTCCGCAACATAAGCGCCGTCGAAGGAGGCTGGACGGAGCTAAAAATAGAACATTCTCACAATGTTCAGTTCTTCCAACAACAAGGTGAAAAGGACACATCGACTGAAATTACTTTTTGTTTCCCTTCCAAGAGAGGAACAATATTATTCCCACACACACGCATTCAACCAAACGGTGTGTAAAAAAGTTTGAGGATGCCAACGACACATGGCGTTCCCAAGTGGTCACCCACCTAAGTACTAACCATGCCCGATGTTGCTTAACTTCGGTGATCGGACGAGAACCGGTGTTTTCAACATGGTATGGTCGTTGACAAGTATGCTCCTGCTATGTCCGCAACATAAGCGCCGTCGAAGGAGGCTGGACGGAGCTAAAAATAGAACATTCTCACAATGTTCAGTTCTTCCAACAACAAGGTGAAAAGGACTCATTTAATGAAATTTCTTTTTGTTTCCCTTCCACGAGAGGAAGAATATTATTCCCACACACACGCACACAACCAAACGGCGTGTAAAAAGTTTGAGGATGCCAACGACACATGGCGTTCCCAAGTGGTCACCCACCTAAGTACTAACCATGCCCGATGTTGCTTAACTTCGGTGATCGGACGAGAACCGGTGTTTTCAACATGGTATGGTCGTTGACAAGTATGCTCCTGCTATGTCCGCAACATAAGCGCCGTCGAAGGAGGCTGGACGGAGCTAAAAATAGAACATTCTCACAATGTTCAGTTCTTCCAACAACAAGGTGAAAAGCACTCATTTAATGAAATTACTTTTTGTTTCCCTTCCACGAGAGGAAGAATATTATTCCCACACACACGCATTCAACCAAACGGCGTGTAAAAAGTTTGAGGATGCCAACGACACATGGCGTTCCCAAGTGGTCACCCACCTAAGTACTAACCATGCCCGATGTTGCTTAACTTCGGTGATCGGACGAGAACCGGTGTTTTCAACATGGTATGGTCGTTGACAAGTATGCTCCTGCTATGTCCGCAACATAAGCGCCGTCGAAGGAGGCTGCCAGGAGCTAAAAATAGAACATTCTCACAATGTTCAGTTCTTCCAACAACAAGGTGAAAAGGACACATCGAATGAAATTACTTTTTGTTTCCCTTCCACGAGAGGAACAATATTATTCCCACACACACGCACACAACCAAACGGCGTGTAAAAAGTTCGAGGATGCCAACGACACATGGCGTTCCCAAGTGGTCACCCACCTAAGTACTACTAACCATGCCCGATGTTGCTTAACTTCGGTGATCGGACGAGAACCGGTGTTTTCAACATGGTATGGTCGTTGACAAGTATGCTCCTGCTATGTCCGCAACATAAGCGCCGTCGAAGGAGGCTGGACGGAGCTAAAAATAGAACATTCTCACAATGTTCAGTTCTTCCAACAACAAGGTGAAAAGGACACATCGACTGAAATTACTTTTTGTTTCCCTTCCACGAGAGGAACAATATTATTCCCACACACACGCATTCAACCAAACGGCGTGTAAAAAGTTTGAGGATGCCAACGACACATGGCGTTCCCAAGTGGTCACCCACCTAAGTACTAACCATGCCCGATGTTGCTTAACTTCGGTGATCGGACGAGAACCGGTGTTTTCAACATGGTATGGTCGTTGACAAGTATGCTCCTGCTATGTCCGCAACATAAGCGTCGTCGAAGGAGGCTGGACGGAGCTAAAAATAGAACATTCTCACAATGTTCAGTTCTTCCAACAACAAGGTGAAAAGGACTCATTTAATGAAATTACTTTTTGTTTCCCTTCCACGAGAGGAAGAATATTATTCCCACACACACGCACACAACCAAACGGCGTGTAAAAAGTTTGAGGATGCCAACGACACATGGCGTTCCCAAGTGGTCACCCACCTAAGTACTAACCATGCCCGATGTTGCTTAACTTCGGTGATCGGACGAGAACCGGTGTTTTCAACATGGTATGGTCGTTGACAAGTATGCTCCTGCTATGTCCGCAACATAAGCGCCGTCGAAGGAGGCTGCCAGGAGCTAAAAATAGAACATTCTCACAATGTTCAATTCTTCCAACAACAAGGTGAAAAGGACTCATTTAATGAAATTTCTTTTTGTTTCCCTTCCACGAGAGGAAGAATATTATTCCCACACACACGCATTCAACCAAACGGCGTGTAAAAAGTTTGAGGATGCCAACGACACATGGCGTTCCCAAGTGGTCACCCACCTAAGTACTAACCATGCCCGATGTTGCTTAACTTCGGTGATCGGACGAGAACCGGTGTTTTCAACATGGTATGGTCGTTGACAAGTATGCTCCTGCTATGTCCGCAACATAAGCGCCGTCGAAGGAGGCTGGACGGAGCTAAAAATAGAACATTCTCACAATGTTCACAGTTCTTCCAACAACAAGGTGAAAAGGACTCATTTAATGAAATTACTTTTTGTTTCCCTTCCACGAGAGGAACAATATTATTCCCACACACACGCACACAACCAAACGGCGTGTAAAAAGTTTGAGGATGCCAACGACACATGGCGTTCCCAAGTGGTCACCCACCTAAGTACTAACCATGCCCGATGTTGCTTAACTTCGGTGATCGGACGAGAACCGGTGTTTTCAACATGGTATGGTCGTTGACAAGTATGCTCCTGCTATGTCCGCAACATAAGCGCCGTCGAAGGAGGCTGCCAGGAGCTAAAAATAGAACATTCTCACAACGGCAATTTCTTCCAACAACAAGGTGAAAAGGACACATCGAATGAAATTACTTTTTGTTTCCCTTCCACGAGAGGAACAATATTATTCCCACACACACGCACACAACCAAACGGCGTGTAAAAAGTTTGAGGATGCCAACGACACATGGCGTTCCCAAGTGGTCACCCACCTAAGTACTAACCATGCCCGATGTTGCTTAACTTCGGTGATCGGACGAGAACCGGTGTTTTCAACATGGTATGGTCGTTGACAAGTATGCTCCTGCTATGTCCGCAACATAAGCGTCGTCGAAGGAGGCTGGACGGAGCTAAAAATAGAACATTCTCACAATGGCCATTTCTTCCAACAACAAGGTGAAAAGGACTCATTGAATGTAATTACTTTTTGTTTCCCTTCCACGAGAGGAACAATATTATTCCCACACACACGCATTCAACCAAACGGCGTGTAAAAAGTTTGAGGATGCCAACGACACATGGCGTTCCCAAGTGGTCACCCACCTAAGTACTAACCATGCCCGATGTTGCTTAACTTCGGTGATCGGACGAGAACCGGTGTTTTCAACATGGTATGGTCGTTGACAAGTATGCTCCTGCTATGTCCGCAACATAAGCGCCGTCGAAGGAGGCTGGACGGAGCTAAAAATAGAACATTCTCACAATGTTCAGTTCTTCCAACAACAAGGTGAAAAGGACTCATTTAATGAAATTTCTTTTTGTTTCCCTTCCACGAGAGGAAGAATATTATTCCCACACACACGCACACAACCAAACGGCGTGTAAAAAGTTTGAGGATGCCAACGACACATGGCGTTCCCAAGTGGTCACTCACCTAAGTACTAACCATGCCCGATGTTGCTTAACTTCGGTGATCGGACGAGAACCGGTGTTTTCAACATGGTATGGTCGTTGACAAGTATGCTCCTGCTATGTCCGCAACATAATCGCCGTCGAAGGAGGCTGGACGGAGCTAAAAATAGAACATTCTCACAATGTTCAGTTCTTCCAACAACAAGGTGAAAAGGACTCATTTAATGAAATTACTTTTTGTTTCCCTTCCACGAGAGGAACAATATTATTCCCACACACACGCATTCAACCAAACGGCGGTGTAAAAAGTTTGAGGATGCCAACGACACATGGCGTTCCCAAGTGGTCACCCACCTAAGTACTAACCATGCCCGATGTTGCTTAACTTCGGTGATCGGACGAGAACCGGTGTTTTCAACATGGTATGGTCGTTGACAAGTATGCTCCTGCTATGTCCGCAACATAAGCGCCGTCGAAGGAGGCTGCCAGGAGCTAAAAATAGAACATTCTCACAATGTTCAGTTCTTCCAACAACAAGGTGAAAAAGACTCATTTAATGAAATTTCTTTTTGTTTCCCTTCCACGAGAGGAAGAATATTATTCCCACACACACGCACACAACCAAACGGCGTGTAAAAAGTTTGAGGATGCCAACGACACATGGCGTTCCCAAGTGGTCACCCACCTAAGTACTAACCATGCCCGATGTTGCTTAACTTCGGTGATCGGACGAGAACCGGTGTTTTCAACATGGTATGGTCGTTGACAAGTATGCTCCTGCTATGTCCGCAACATAATCGCCGTCGAAGGAGGCTGGACGGAGCTAAAAATAGAACATTCTCACAATGTTCAGTTCTTCCAACAACAAGGTGAAAAGGACTCATTTAATGAAATTACTTTTTGTTTCCCTTCCACGAGAGGAACAATATTATTCCCACACACACGCATTCAACCAAACGGCGTGTAAAAAGTTTGAGGATGCCAACGACACATGGCGTTCCCAAGTGGTCACCCACCTAAGTACTAACCATGCCCGATGTTGCTTAACTTCGGTGATCGGACGAGAACCGGTGTTTTCAACATGGTATGGTCGTTGACAAGTATGCTCCTGCTATGTCCGCAACATAAGCGTCGTCGAAGGAGGCTGGACGGAGCTAAAAATAGAACATTCTCACAATGTTCAGTTCTTCCAACAACAAGGTGAAAAGGACTCATTTAATGAAATTACTTTTTGTTTCCCTTCCACGAGAGGAAGAATATTATTCCCACACACACGCACACAACCAAACGGCGTGTAAAAAGTTTGAGGATGCCAACGACACATGGCGTTCCCAAGTGGTCACCCACCTGAGTACTAACCATGCCCGATGTTGCTTAACTTCGGTGATCGGACGAGAACCGGTGTTTTCAACATGGTATGGTCGTTGACAAGTATGCTCCTGCTATGTCCGCAACATAAGCGCCGTCGAAGGAGGCTGGACGGAGCTAAAAATAGAACATTCTCACAATGTTCAGTTCTTCCAACAACAAGGTGAAAAGGACTCATTGAATGTAATTTCTTTTTGTTTCCCTTCCACGAGAGGAAGAATATTATTCCCACACACACGCACACAACCAAACGGCGTGTAAAAAGTTTGAGGATGCCAACGACACATGGCGTTCCCAAGTGGTCACCCACCTAAGTACTAACCATGCCCGATGTTGCTTAACTTCGGTGATCGGACGAGAACCGGTGTTTTCAACATGGTATGGTCGTTGACAAGTATGCTCCTGCTATGTCCGCAACATAAGCGCCGTCGAAGGAGGCTGGACGGAGCTAAAAATAGAACATTCTCACAATGTTCAGTTCTTCCAACAACAAGGTGAAAAGGACTCATTTAATGAAATTACTTTTTGTTTCCCTTCCACGAGAGGAAGAATATTATTCCCACACACACGCACACAACCAAACGGCGTGTAAAAAATTTGAGGATGCCAACGACACATGGCGTTCCCAAGTGGTCACCCACCTAAGTACTAACCATGCCCGATGTTGCTTAACTTCGGTGATCGGACGAGAACCGGTGTTTTCAACATGGTATGGTCGTTGACAAGTATGCTCCTGCTATGTCCGCAACATAAGCGCCGGCGAAGGAGGCTGGACGGAGCTAAAAATAGAACATTCTCACAATGTTCAGTTCTTCCAACAACAAGGTGAAAAGGACACATCGAATGAAATTACTTTTTGTTTCCCTTCCAAGAGAGGAACAATATTATTCCCACACACACGCATTCAACCAAACGGTGTGTAAAAAAGTTTGAGGATGCCAACGACACATGGCGTTCCCAAGTGGTCACCCACCTAAGTACTAACCATGCCCGATGTTGCTTAACTTCGGTGATCGGACGAGAACCGGTGTTTTCAACATGGTATGGTCGTTGACAAGTATGCTCCTGCTATGTCCGCAACATAAGCGCCGTCGAAGGAGGCTGGACGGAGCTAAAAATAGAACATTCTCACAATGTTCAGTTCTTCCAACAACAAGGTGAAAAGGACTCATTTAATGAAATTACTTTTTGTTTCCCTTCCACGAGAGGAAGAATATTATTCCCACACACACGCATTCAACCAAACGGCGTGTAAAAAGTTTGAGGATGCCAACGACACATGGCGTTCCCAAGTGGTCACCCACCTAAGTACTAACCATGCCCGATGTTGCTTAACTTCGGTGATCGGACGAGAACCGGTGTTTTCAACATGGTATGGTCGTTGACAAGTATGCTCCTGCTATGTCCGCAACATAAGCGCCGTCGAAGGAGGCTGGACGGAGCTAAAAATAGAACATTCTCACAATGTTCAGTTCTTCCAACAACAAGGTGAAAAGCACTCATTTAATGAAATTACTTTTTGTTTCCCTTCCACGAGAGGAAGAATATTATTCCCACACACACGCATTCAACCAAACGGCGTGTAAAAAGTTTGAGGATGCCAACGACACATGGCGTTCCCAAGTGGTCACCCACCTAAGTACTAACCATGCCCGATGTTGCTTAACTTCGGTGATCGGACGAGAACCGGTGTTTTCAACATGGTATGGTCGTTGACAAGTATGCTCCTGCTATGTCCGCAACATAAGCGCCGTCGAAGGAGGCTGCCAGGAGCTAAAAATAGAACATTCTCACAATGTTCAGTTCTTCCAACAACAAGGTGAAAAGGACACATCGAATGAAATTACTTTTTGTTTCCCTTCCACGAGAGGAACAATATTATTCCCACACACACGCACACAACCAAACGGCGTGTAAAAAGTTCGAGGATGCCAACGACACATGGCGTTCCCAAGTGGTCACCCACCTAAGTACTACTAACCATGCCCGATGTTGCTTAACTTCGGTGATCGGACGAGAACCGGTGTTTTCAACATGGTATGGTCGTTGACAAGTATGCTCCTGCTATGTCCGCAACATAAGCGCCGTCGAAGGAGGCTGGACGGAGCTAAAAATAGAACATTCTCACAATGTTCAGTTCTTCCAACAACAAGGTGAAAAGGACACATCGACTGAAATTACTTTTTGTTTCCCTTCCAAGAGAGGAACAATATTATTCCCACACACACGCATTCAACCAAACGGCGTGTAAAAAGTTCGAGGATGCCAACGACACATGGCGTTCCCAAGTGGTCACCCACCTAAGTACTAACCATGCCCGATGTTGCTTAACTTCGGTGATCGGACGAGAACCGGTGTTTTCAACATGGTATGGTCGTTGACAAGTATGCTCCTGCTATGTCCGCAACATAAGCGCCGTCGAAGGAGGCTGGACGGAGCTAAAAATAGAACATTCTCACAATGTTCAGTTCTTCCAACAACAAGGTGAAAAGCACTCATTTAATGAAATTACTTTTTGTTTCCCTTCCACGAGAGGAAGAATATTATTCCCACACACACGCATTCAACCAAACGGCGTGTAAAAAGTTTGAGGATGCCAACGACACATGGCGTTCCCAAGTGGTCACCCACCTAAGTACTAACCATGCCCGATGTTGCTTAACTTCGGTGATCGGACGAGAACCGGTGTTTTCAACATGGTATGGTCGTTGACAAGTATGCTCCTGCTATGTCCGCAACATAAGCGCCGTCGAAGGAGGCTGGACGGAGCTAAAAATAGAACATTCTCACAATGTTCAGTTCTTCCAACAACAAGGTGAAAAGGACACATCGACTGAAATTACTTTTTGTTTCCCTTCCAAGAGAGGAACAATATTATTCCCACGCACACGCATTCAACCAAACGGTGTGTAAAAAAGTTTGAGGATGCCAACGACACATGGCGTTCCCAAGTGGTCACCCACCTAAGTACTAACCATGCCCGATGTTGCTTAACTTCGGTGATCGGACGAGAACCGGTGTTTTCAACATGGTATGGTCGTTGACAAGTATGCTCCTGCTATGTCCGCAACATAAGCGCCGTCGAAGGAGGCTGCCAGGAGCTAAAAATAGAACATTCTCACAATGTTCAGTTCTTCCAACAACAAGGTGAAAAGGACTCATTTAATGAAATTTCTTTTTGTTTCCCTTCCACGAGAGGAAGAATATTATTCCCACACACACGCACACAACCAAACGGCGTGTAAAAAGTTTGAGGATGCCAACGACACATGGCGTTCCCAAGTGGTCACCCACCTAAGTACTAACCATGCCCGATGTTGCTTAACTTCGGTGATCGGACGAGAACCGGTGTTTTCAACATGGTATGGTCGTTGACAAGTATGCTCCTGCTATGTCCGCAACATAAGCGCCGTCGAAGGAGGCTGGACGGAGCTAAAAATAGAACATTCTCACAATGTTCAGTTCTTCCAACAACAAGGTGAAAAGGACACATCGACTGAAATTACTTTTTGTTTCCCTTCCAAGAGAGGAACAATATTATTCCCACACACACGCATTCAACCAAACGGTGTGTAAAAAAGTTTGAGGATGCCAACGACACATGGCGTTCCCAAGTGGTCACCCACCTAAGTACTAACCATGCCCGATGTTGCTTAACTTCGGTGATCGGACGAGAACCGGTGTTTTCAACATGGTATGGTCGTTGACAAGTATGCTCCTGCTATGTCCGCAACATAAGCGCCGTCGAAGGAGGCTGCCAGGAGCTAAAAATAGAACATTCTCACAATGTTCAG
Source organism: Anopheles ziemanni (assembly GCF_943734765.1). NCBI lineage: Eukaryota > Metazoa > Arthropoda > Insecta > Diptera > Culicidae > Anopheles > Anopheles ziemanni. Next base: position 54,770,964 of record NC_080705.1, read on the forward strand.
TTCTTCCAACAACAAGGTGAAAAGGACACATCGAATGAAATTACTTTTTGTTTCCCTTCCACGAGAGGAACAATATTATTCCCACACACACGCACACAACCAAACGGCGTGTAAAAAGTTCGAGGATGCCAACGACACATGGCGTTCCCAAGTGGTCACCCACCTAAGTACTAACCATGCCCGATGTTGCTTAACTTCGGTGATCGGACGAGAACCGGTGTTTTCAACATGGTATGGTCGTTGACAAGTATGCTCCTGCTATGTCCGCAACATAAGCGCCGTCGAAGGAGGCTGGACGGAGCTAAAAATAGAACATTCTCACAATGTTCAGTTCTTCCAACAACAAGGTGAAAAGGACTCATTTAATGAAATTTCTTTTTGTTTCCCTTCCACGAGAGGAAGAATATTATTCCCACACACACGCACACAACCAAACGGCGTGTAAAAAGTTTGAGGATGCCAACGACACATGGCGTTCCCAAGTGGTCACCCACCTAAGTACTGTACTAACCATGCCCGATGTTGCTTAACTTCGGTGATCGGACGAGAACCGGTGTTTTCAACATGGTATGGTCGTTGACAAGTATGCTCCTGCTATGTCCGCAACATAAGCGCCGTCGAAGGAGGCTGGACGGAGCTAAAAATAGAACATTCTCACAATGTTCAGTTCTTCCAACAACAAGGTGAAAAGGACACATCGACTGAAATTACTTTTTGTTTCCCTTCCAAGAGAGGAACAATATTATTCCCACACACACGCATTCAACCAAACGGTGTGTAAAAAAGTTTGAGGATGCCAACGACACATGGCGTTCCCAAGTGGTCACCCACCTAAGTACTAACCATGCCCGATGTTGCTTAACTTCGGTGATCGGACGAGAACCGGTGTTTTCAACATGGTATGGTCGTTGACAAGTATGCTCCTGCTATGTCCGCAACATAAGCGCCGTCGAAGGAGGCTGGACGGAGCTAAAAATAGAACATTCTCACAATGTTCAGTTCTTCCAACAACAAGGTGAAAAGGACTCATTTAATGAAATTTCTTTTTGTTTCCCTTCCACGAGAGGAAGAATATTATTCCCACACACACGCACACAACCAAACGGCGTGTAAAAAGTTTGAGGATGCCAACGACACATGGCGTTCCCAAGTGGTCACCCACCTAAGTACTAACCATGCCCGATGTTGCTTAACTTCGGTGATCGGACGAGAACCGGTGTTTTCAACATGGTATGGTCGTTGACAAGTATGCTCCTGCTATGTCCGCAACATAAGCGCCGTCGAAGGAGGCTGCCAGGAGCTAAAAATAGAACATTCTCACAATGTTCAGTTCTTCTAACAACAAGGTGAAAAGGACTCATTTAATGAAATTACTTTTTGTTTCCCTTCCACGAGAGGAACAATATTATTCCCACACACACGCATTCAACCAAACGGCGTGTAAAAAGTTTGAGGATGCCAACGACACATGGCGTTCCCAAGTGGTCACCCACCTAAGTACTAACCATGCCCGATGTTGCTTAACTTCGGTGATCGGACGAGAACCGGTGTTTTCAACATGGTATGGTCGTTGACAAGTATGCTCCTGCTATGTCCGCAACATAAGCGTCGTCGAAGGAGGCTGGACGGAGCTAAAAATAGAACATTCTCACAATGTTCAGTTCTTCCAACAACAAGGTGAAAAGGACTCATTTAATGAAATTACTTTTTGTTTCCCTTCCACGAGAGGAAGAATATTATTCCCACACACACGTACACAACCAAACGGCGTGTAAAAAGTTTGAGGATGCCAACGACACATGGCGTTCCCAAGTGGTCACCCACCTAAGTACTAACCATGCCCGATGTTGCTTAACTTCGGTGATCGGACGAGAACCGGTGTTTTCAACATGGTATGGTCGTTGACAAGTATGCTCCTGCTATGTCCGCAACATAAGCGCCGGCGAAGGAGGCTGGACGGAGCTAAAAATAGAACATTCTCACAATGTTCAGTTCTTCCAACAACAAGGTGAAAAGGACTCATTTAATGAAATTACTTTTTGTTTCCCTTCCACGAGAGGAAGAATATTATTCCCACACACACGCACACAACCAAACGGCGTGTAAAAAGTTTGAGGATGCCAACGACACATGGCGTTCCCAAGTGGTCACCCACCTAAGTACTAACCATGCCCGATGTTGCTTAACTTCGGTGATCGGACGAGAACCGGTGTTTTCAACATGGTATGGTCGTTGACAAGTATGCTCCTGCTATGTCCGCAACATAAGCGCCGGCGAAGGAGGCTGGACGGAGCTAAAAATAGAACATTCTCACAATGTTCAGTTCTTCCAACAACAAGGTGAAAAGGACACATCGAATGAAATTACTTTTTGTTTCCCTTCCAAGAGAGGAACAATATTATTCCCACACACACGCATTCAACCAAACGGTGTGTAAAAAAGTTTGAGGATGCCAACGACACATGGCGTTCCCAAGTGGTCACCCACCTAAGTACTAACCATGCCCGATGTTGCTTAACTTCGGTGATCGGACGAGAACCGGTGTTTTCAACATGGTATGGTCGTTGACAAGTATGCTCCTGCTATGTCCGCAACATAAGCGCCGTCGAAGGAGGCTGGACGGAGCTAAAAATAGAACATTCTCACAATGTTCAGTTCTTCCAACAACAAGGTGAAAAGGACTCATTTAATGAAATTACTTTTTGTTTCCCTTCCACGAGAGGAAGAATATTATTCCCACACACACGCACACAACCAAACGGCGTGTAAAAAGTTTGAGGATGCCAACGACACATGGCGTTCCCAAGTGGTCACCCACCTAAGTACTAACCATGCCCGATGTTGCTTAACTTCGGTGATCGGACGAGAACCGGTGTTTTCAACATGGTATGGTCGTTGACAAGTATGCTCCTGCTATGTCCGCAACATAATCGCCGTAGAATGAGGCTGGACGGAGCTAAAAATAGAACATTCTCACAATGTTCAGTTCTTCCAACAACAAGGTGAAAAGGACTCATTTAATGAAATTTCTTTTTGTTTCCCTTCCACGAGAGGAACAATATTATTCCCACACACACGCATTCAACCAAACGGTGTGTAAAAAAGTTTGAGGATGCCAACGACACATGGCGTTCCCAAGTGGTCACCCACCTAAGTACTAACCATGCCCGATGTTGCTTAACTTCGGTGATCGGACGAGAACCGGTGTTTTCAACATGGTATGGTCGTTGACAAGTATGCTCCTGCTATGTCCGCAACATAAGCGCCGTCGAAGGAGGCTGGACGGAGCTAAAAATAGAACATTCTCACAATGTTCAGTTCTTCCAACAACAAGGTGAAAAGGACTCATTTAATGAAATTTCTTTTTGTTTCCCTTCCACGAGAGGAAGAATATTATTCCCACACACACGCACACAACCAAACGGCGTGTAAAAAGTTTGAGGATGCCAACGACACATGGCGTTCCCAAGTGGTCACCCACCTAAGTACTAACCATGCCCGATGTTGCTTAACTTCGGTGATCGGACGAGAACCGGTGTTTTCAACATGGTATGGTCGTTGACAAGTATGCTCCTGCTATGTCCGCAACATAAGCGCCGTCGAAGGAGGCTGGACGGAGCTAAAAATAGAACATTCTCACAATGTTCAGTTCTTCCAACAACAAGGTGAAAAGGACTCATTTAATGAAATTACTTTTTGTTTCCCTTCCACGAGAGGAACAATATTATTCCCACACACACGCATTCAACCAAACGGCGTGTAAAAAGTTTGAGGATGCCAACGACACATGGCGTTCCCAAGTGGTCACCCACCTAAGTACTAACCATGCCCGATGTTGCTTAACTTCGGTGATCGGACGAGAACCGGTGTTTTCAACATGGTATGGTCGTTGACAAGTATGCTCCTGCTATGTCCGCAACATAAGCGCCGTCGAAGGAGGCTGGACGGAGCTAAAAATAGAACATTCTCACAATGTTCAGTTCTTCCAACAACAAGGTGAAAAGGACTCATTTAATGAAATTACTTTTTGTTTCCCTTCCACGAGAGGAACAATATTATTCCCACACACACGCATTCAACCAAACGGCGTGTAAAAAGTTTGAGGATGCCAACGACACATGGCGTTCCCAAGTGGTCACCCACCTAAGTACTAACCATGCCCGATGTTGCTTAACTTCGGTGATCGGACGAGAACCGGTGTTTTCAACATGGTATGGTCGTTGACAAGTATGCTCCTGCTATGTCCGCAACATAAGCGCCGTCGAAGGAGGCTGGACGGAGCTAAAAATAGAACATTCTCACAATGTTCAGTTCTTCCAACAACAAGGTGAAAAGGACTCATTTAATGAAATTACTTTTTGTTTCCCTTCCACGAGAGGAACAATATTATTCCCACACACACGCATTCAACCAAACGGCGTGTAAAAAGTTTGAGGATGCCAACGACACATGGCGTTCCCAAGTGGTCACCCACCTAAGTACTAACCATGCCCGATGTTGCTTAACTTCGGTGATCGGACGAGAACCGGTGTTTTCAACATGGTATGGTCGTTGACAAGTATGCTCCTGCTATGTCCGCAACATAAGCGCCGTCGAAGGAGGCTGGACGGAGCTAAAAATAGAACATTCTCACAATGTTCAGTTCTTCCAACAACAAGGTGAAAAGCACTCATTTAATGAAATTACTTTTTGTTTCCCTTCCACGAGAGGAAGAATATTATTCCCACACACACGCACACAACCAAACGGCGTGTAAAAAGTTTGAGGATGCCAACGACACATGGCGTTCCCAAGTGGTCACCCACCTAAGTACTAACCATGCCCGATGTTGCTTAACTTCGGTGATCGGACGAGAACCGGTGTTTTCAACATGGTATGGTCGTTGACAAGTATGCTCCTGCTATGTCCGCAACATAAGCGCCGTCGAAGGAGGCTGGACGGAGCTAAAAATAGAACATTCTCACAATGTTCAGTTCTTCCAACAACAAGGTGAAAAGGACACATCGAATGAAATTACTTTTTGTTTCCCTTCCACGAGAGGAACAATATTATTCCCACACACACGCACACAACCAAACGGCGTGTAAAAAGTTCGAGGATGCCAACGACACATGGCGTTCCCAAGTGGTCACCCACCTAAGTACTAACCATGCCCGATGTTGCTTAACTTCGGTGATCGGACGAGAACCGGTGTTTTCAACATGGTATGGTCGTTGACAAGTATGCTCCTGCTATGTCCGCAACATAAGCGCCGTCGAAGGAGGCTGGACGGAGCTAAAAATAGAACATTCTCACAATGTTCAGTTCTTCCAACAACAAGGTGAAAAGGACACATCGACTGAAATTACTTTTTGTTTCCCTTCCAAGAGAGGAAGAATATTATTCCCACACACACGCATTCAACCAAACGGCGTGTAAAAAGTTCGAGGATGCCAACGACACATGGCGTTCCCAAGTGGTCACCCACCTAAGTACTAACCATGCCCGATGTTGCTTAACTTCGGTGATAGGACGAGAACCGGTGTTTTCAACATGGTATGGTCGTTGACAAGTATGCTCCTGCTATGTCCGCAACATAAGCGCCGTCGAAGGAGGCTGGACGGAGCTAAAAATAGAACATTCTCACAATGTTCAGTTCTTCCAACAACAAGGTGAAAAGGACTCATTTAATGAAATTTCTTTTTGTTTCCCTTCCACGAGAGGAAGAATATTATTCCCACACACACGCACACAACCAAACGGCGTGTAAAAAATTTGAGGATGCCAACGACACATGGCGTTCCCAAGTGGTCACCCACCTAAGTACTAACCATGCCCGATGTTGCTTAACTTCGGTGATCGGACGAGAACCGGTGTTTTCAACATGGTATGGTCGTTGACAAGTATGCTCCTGCTATGTCCGCAACATAAGCGCCGGCGAAGGAGGCTGGACGGAGCTAAAAATAGAACATTCTCACAATGTTCAGTTCTTCCAACAACAAGGTGAAAAGGACACATCGAATGAAATTACTTTTTGTTTCCCTTCCAAGAGAGGAACAATATTATTCCCACACACACGCATTCAACCAAACGGTGTGTAAAAAGTTTGAGGATGCCAACGACACATGGCGTTCCCAAGTGGTCACCCACCTAAGTACTAACCATGCCCGATGTTGCTTAACTTCGGTGATCGGACGAGAACCGGTGTTTTCAACATGGTATGGTCGTTGACAAATATGCTCCTGCTATGTCCGCAACATAAGCGCCGTCGAAGGAGGCTGGACGGAGCTAAAAATAGAACATTCTCACAATGTTCAGTTCTTCCAACAACAAGGTGAAAAGGACACATCGAATGAAATTACTTTTTGTTTCCCTTCCACGAGAGGAACAATATTATTCCCACACACACGCATTCAACCAAACGGTGTGTAAAAAAGTTTGAGGATGCCAACGACACATGGCGTTCCCAAGTGGTCACCCACCTAAGTACTAACCATGCCCGATGTTGCTTAACTTCGGTGATCGGACGAGAACCGGTGTTTTCAACATGGTATGGTCGTTGACAAGTATGCTCCTGCTATGTCCGCAACATAATCGCCGTAGAAGGAGGCTGGACGGAGCTAAAAATAGAACATTCTCACAATGTTCAGTTCTTCCAACAACAAGGTGAAAAGGACTCATTTAATGAAATTTCTTTTTGTTTCCCTTCCACGAGAGGAACAATATTATTCCCACACACACGCATTCAACCAAACGGCGTGTAAAAAGTTTGAGGATGCCAACGACACATGGCGTTCCCAAGTGGTCACCCACCTAAGTACTAACCATGCCCGATGTTGCTTAACTTCGGTGATCGGACGAGAACCGGTGTTTTCAACATGGTATGGTCGTTGACAAGTATGCTCCTGCTATGTCCGCAACATAAGCGCCGTCGAAGGAGGCTGGACGGAGCTAAAAATAGAACATTCTCACAATGTTCAGTTCTTCCAACAACAAGGTGAAAAGGACTCATTTAATGAAATTTCTTTTTGTTTCCCTTCCACGAGAGGAAGAATATTATTCCCACACACACGCATTCAACCAAACGGCGTGTAAAAAGTTTGAGGATGCCAACGACACATGGCGTTCCCAAGTGGTCACCCACCTAAGTACTAACCATGCCCGATGTTGCTTAACTTCGGTGATCGGACGAGAACCGGTGTTTTCAACATGGTATGGTCGTTGACAAGTATGCTCCTGCTATGTCCGCAACATAAGCGCCGTCGAAGGAGGCTGGACGGAGCTAAAAATAGAACATTCTCACAATGTTCAGTTCTTCCAACAACAAGGTGAAAAGGACTCATTTAATGAAATTTCTTTTTGTTTCCCTTCCACGAGAGGAAGAATATTATTCCCACACACACGCATTCAACCAAACGGCGTGTAAAAAGTTTGAGGATGCCAACGACACATGGCGTTCCCAAGTGGTCACCCACCTAAGTACTAACCATGCCCGATGTTGCTTAACTTCGGTGATCGGACGAGAACCGGTGTTTTCAACATGGTATGGTCGTTGACAAGTATGCTCCTGCTATGTCCGCAACATAAGCGCCGTCGAAGGAGGCTGGACGGAGCTAAAAATAGAACATTCTCACAATGTTCAGTTCTTCCAACAACAAGGTGAAAAGGACTCATTGAATGTAATTTCTTTTTGTTTCCCTTCCACGAGAGGAACAATATTATTCCCACACACACGCATTCAACCAAACGGCGTGTAAAAAGTTTGAGGATGCCAACGACACATGGCGTTCCCAAGTGGTCACCCACCTAAGTACTAACCATGCCCGATGTTGCTTAACTTCGGTGATCGGACGAGAACCGGTGTTTTCAACATGGTATGGTCGTTGACAAGTATGCTCCTGCTATGTCCGCAACATAAGCGCCGTCGAAGGAGGCTGCCAGGAGCTAAAAATAGAACATTCTCACAATGTTCAGTTCTTCCAACAACAAGGTGAAAAGGACTCATTTAATGAAATTTCTTTTTGTTTCCCTTCCACGAGAGGAAGAATATTATTCCCACACACACGCACACAACCAAACGGCGTGTAAAAAGTTTGAGGATGCCAACGACACATGGCGTTCCCAAGTGGTCACCCACCTAAGTACTAACCATGCCCGATGTTGCTTAACTTCGGTGATCGGACGAGAACCGGTGTTTTCAACATGGTATGGTCGTTGACAAGTATGCTCCTGCTATGTCCGCAACATAAGCGTCGTCGAAGGAGGCTGGACGGAGCTAAAAATAGAACATTCTCACAATGGCCATTTCTTCCAACAACAAGGTGAAAAGGACTCATTGAATGTAATTTCTTTTTGTTTTCCTTCCACGAGAGGAACAATATTATTCCCACACACACGCATTCAACCAAACGGCGTGTAAAAAGTTTGAGGATGCCAACGACACATGGCGTTCCCAAGTGGTCACCCACCTAAGTACTAACCATGCCCGATGTTGCTTAACTTCGGTGATCGGACGAGAACCGGTGTTTTCAACATGGTATGGTCGTTGACAAGTATGCTCCTGCTATGTCCGCAACATAATCGCCGTCGAAGGAGGCTGGACGGAGCTAAAAATAGAACATTCTCACAATGTTCAGTTCTTCCAACAACAAGGTGAAAAGGACTCATTTAATGAAATTTCTTTTTGTTTCCCTTCCACGAGAGGAAGAATATTATTCCCACACACACGCACACAACCAAACGGCGTGTAAAAAGTTCGAGGATGCCAACGACACATGGCGTTCCCAAGTGGTCACCCACCTAAGTACTAACCATGCCCGATGTTGCTTAACTTCGGTGATCGGACGAGAACCGGTGTTTTCAACATGGTATGGTCGTTGACAAGTATGCTCCTGCTATGTCCGCAACATAATCGCCGTCGAAGGAGGCTGGACGGAGCTAAAAATAGAACATTCTCACAATGTTCAGTTCTTCCAACAACAAGGTGAAAAGGACTCATTTAATGAAATTACTTTTTGTTTCCCTTCCACGAGAGGAACAATATTATTCCCACACACACGCATTCAACCAAACGGCGTGTAAAAAGTTTGAGGATGCCAACGACACATGGCGTTCCCAAGTGGTCACCCACCTAAGTACTAACCATGCCCGATGTTGCTTAACTTCGGTGATCGGACGAGAACCGGTGTTTTCAACATGGTATGGTCGTTGACAAGTATGCTCCTGCTATGTCCGCAACATAAGCGCCGTCGAAGGAGGCTGCCAGGAGCTAAAAATAGAACATTCTCACAATGTTCAGTTCTTCCAACAACAAGGTGAAAAAGACTCATTTAATGAAATTTCTTTTTGTTTCCCTTCCACGAGAGGAAGAATATTATTCCCACACACACGCACACAACCAAACGGCGTGTAAAAAGTTTGAGGATGCCAACGACACATGGCGTTCCCAAGTGGTCACCCACCTAAGTACTAACCATGCCCGATGTTGCTTAACTTCGGTGATCGGACGAGAACCGGTGTTTTCAACATGGTATGGTCGTTGACAAGTATGCTCCTGCTATGTACGCAACATAAACGCCGTCGAAGGAGGCTGGACGGAGCTAAAAATAGAACATTCTCACAATGTTCAGTTCTTCCAACAACAAGGTGAAAAGGACTCATTTAATGAAATTACTTTTTGTTTCCCTTCCACGAGAGGAACAATATTATTCCCACACACACGCATTCAACCAAACGGCGTGTAAAAAGTTTGAGGATGCCAACGACACATGGCGTTCCCAAGTGGTCACCCACCTAAGTACTAACCATGCCCGATGTTGCTTAACTTCGGTGATCGGACGAGAACCGGTGTTTTCAACATGGTATGGTCGTTGACAAGTATGCTCCTGCTATGTCCGCAACATAAGCGCCGTCGAAGGAGGCTGGACGGAGCTAAAAATAGAACATTCTCACAATGTTCAGTTCTTCCAACAACAAGGTGAAAAGGACACATCGACTGAAATTACTTTTTGTTTCCCTTCCAAGAGAGGAACAATATTATTCCCACACACACGCATTCAACCAAACGGTGTGTAAAAAAGTTTGAGGATGCCAACGACACATGGCGTTCCCAAGTGGTCACCCACCTAAGTACTAACCATGCCCGATGTTGCTTAACTTCGGTGATCGGACGAGAACCGGTGTTTTCAACATGGTATGGTCGTTGACAAGTATGCTCCTGCTATGTCCGCAACATAAGCGCCGTCGAAGGAGGCTGCCAGGAGCTAAAAATAGAACATTCTCACAATGTTCAGTTCTTCTAACAACAAGGTGAAAAGGACTCATTTAATGAAATTACTTTTTGTTTCCCTTCCACGAGAGGAACAATATTATTCCCACACACACGCATTCAACCAAACGGCGTGTAAAAAGTTTGAGGATGCCAACGACACATGGCGTTCCCAAGTGGTCACCCACCTAAGTACTAACCATGCCCGATGTTGCTTAACTTCGGTGATCGGACGAGAACCGGTGTTTTCAACATGGTATGGTCGTTGACAAGTATGCTCCTGCTATGTCCGCAACATAAGCGTCGTCGAAGGAGGCTGGACGGAGCTAAAAATAGAACATTCTCACAATGTTCAGTTCTTCCAACAACAAGGTGAAAAGGACTCATTTAATGAAATTACTTTTTGTTTCCCTTCCACGAGAGGAACAATATTATTCCCACACACACGCACACAACCAAACGGCGTGTAAAAAGTTTGAGGATGCCAACGACACATGGCGTTCCCAAGTGGTCACCCACCTAAGTACTAACCATGCCCGATGTTGCTTAACTTCGGTGATCGGACGAGAACCGGTGTTTTCAACATGGTATGGTCGTTGACAAGTATGCTCCTGCTATGTCCGCAACATAAGCGCCGTCGAAGGAGGCTGGACGGAGCTAAAAATAGAACATTCTCACAATGTTCAGTTCTTCCAACAACAAGGTGAAAAGGACTCATTGAATGTAATTTCTTTTTGTTTCCCTTCCACGAGAGGAAGAATATTATTCCCACACACACGCACACAACCAAACGGCGTGTAAAAAGTTTGAGGATGCCAACGACACATGGCGTTCCCAAGTGGTCACCCACCTAAGTACTAACCATGCCCGATGTTGCTTAACTTCGGTGATCGGACGAGAACCGGTGTTTTCAACATGGTATGGTCGTTGACAAGTATGCTCCTGCTATGTCCGCAACATAAGCGCCGTAGAAGGAGGCTGGACGGAGCTAAAAATAGAACATTCTCACAATGTTCAGTTCTTCCAACAACAAGGTGAAAAGGACTCATTGAATGTAATTTCTTTTTGTTTCCCTTCCACGAGAGGAAGAATATTATTCCCACACACACGCACACAACCAAACGGCGTGTAAAAAGTTTGAGGATGCCAACGACACATGGCGTTCCCAAGTGGTCACCCACCTAAGTACTAACCATGCCCGATGTTGCTTAACTTCGGTGATCGGACGAGAACCGGTGTTTTCAACATGGTATGGTCGTTGACAAGTATGCTCCTGCTATGTCCGCAACATAAGCGCCGTCGAAGGAGGCTGGACGGAGCTAAAAATAGAACATTCTCACAATGTTCAGTTCTTCCAACAACAAGGTGAAAAGGACTCATTTAATGAAATTACTTTTTGTTTCCCTTCCACGAGAGGAAGAATATTATTCCCACACACACGCACACAACCAAACGGCGTGTAAAAATTTGAGGATGCCAACGACACATGGCGTTCCCAAAGTGGTCACCCACCTAAGTACTAACCATGCCCGATGTTGCTTAACTTCGGTGATCGGACGAGAACCGGTGTTTTCAACATGGTATGGTCGTTGACAAGTATGCTCCTGCTATGTCCGCAACATAAGCGCCGGCGAAGGAGGCTGGACGGAGCTAAAAATAGAACATTCTCACAATGTTCAGTTCTTCCAACAACAAGGTGAAAAGGACACATCGAATGAAATTACTTTTTGTTTCCCTTCCAAGAGAGGAACAATATTATTCCCACACACACGCATTCAACCAAACGGTGTGTAAAAAAGTTTGAGGATGCCAACGACACATGGCGTTCCCAAGTGGTCACCCACCTAAGTACTAACCATGCCCGATGTTGCTTAACTTCGGTGATCGGACGAGAACCGGTGTTTTCAACATGGTATGGTCGTTGACAAGTATGCTCCTGCTATGTCCGCAACATAAGCGCCGTCGAAGGAGGCTGGACGGAGCTAAAAATAGAACATTCTCACAATGTTCAGTTCTTCCAACAACAAGGTGAAAAGGACTCATTGAATGTAATTTCTTTTTGTTTCCCTTCCACGAGAGGAAGAATATTATTCCCACACACACGCACACAACCAAACGGCGTGTAAAAAGTTTGAGGATGCCAACGACACATGGCGTTCCCAAGTGGTCACCCACCTAAGTACTAACCATGCCCGATGTTGCTTAACTTCGGTGATCGGACGAGAACCGGTGTTTTCAACATGGTATGGTCGTTGACAAGTATGCTCCTGCTATGTCCGCAACATAAGCGTCGTCGAAGGAGGCTGGACGGAGCTAAAAATAGAACATTCTCACAATGTTCAGTTCTTCCAACAACAAGGTGAAAAGGACACATCGAATGAAATTACTTTTTGTTTCCCTTCCACGAGAGGAACAATATTATTCCCACACACACGCATTCAACCAAACGGTGTGTAAAAAAGTTTGAGGATGCCAACGACACATGGCGTTCCCAAGTGGTCACCCACCTAAGTACTAACCATGCCCGATGTTGCTTAACTTCGGTGATCGGACGAGAACCGGTGTTTTCAACATGGTATGGTCGTTGACAAGTATGCTCCTGCTATGTCCGCAAGATAAGCGCCGTCGAAGGAGGCTGGACGCAGCTAAAAATAGAACATTCTCACAATGGCCAGTTCTTCCAACAACAAGGTGAAAAGGACTCATTGAATGAAATTTCTTCTTGTTTCCCTTCCACGAGAGGAAGAATATTATTCCCACACACACGCATACAACCAAACGGCGTGTAAAAAGTTTGAGGATGCCAACGACACATGGCGTTCCCAAGTGGTCACCCACCTAAGTACTAACCATGCCCGATGTTGCTTAACTTCGGTGATCGGACGAGAACCGGTGTTTTCAACATGGTATGGTCGTTGACAAGTATGCTCCTGCTATGTCCGCAACATAAGCGCCGTCGAAGGAGGCTGGACGGAGCTAAAAATAGAACATTCTCACAATGTTCAGTTCTTCCAACAACAAGGTGAAAAGGACTCATTTAATGAAATTTCTTTTTGTTTCCCTTCCACGAGAGGAAGAATATTATTCCCACACACACGCACACAACCAAACGGCGTGTAAAAAGTTTGAGGATGCCAACGACACATGGCGTTCCCAAGTGGTCACCCACCTAAGTACTAACCATGCCCGATGTTGCTTAACTTCGGTGATCGGACGAGAACCGGTGTTTTCAACATGGTATGGTCGTTGACAAGTATGCTCCTGCTATGTCCGCAACATAAGCGCCGTCGAAGGAGGCTGGACGGAGCTAAAAATAGAACATTCTCACAATGTTCAGTTCTTCCAACAACAAGGTGAAAAGGACTCATTTAATGAAATTACTTTTTGTTTCCCTTCCACGAGAGGAACAATATTATTCCCACACACACGCATTCAACCAAACGGCGTGTAAAAAGTTTGAGGATGCCAACGACACATGGCGTTCCCAAGTGGTCACCCACCTAAGTACTAACCATGCCCGATGTTGCTTAACTTCGGTGATCGGACGAGAACCGGTGTTTTCAACATGGTATGGTCGTTGACAAGTATGCTCCTGCTATGTCCGCAACATAAGCGCCGTCGAAGGAGGCTGGACGGAGCTAAAAATAGAACATTCTCACAATGTTCAGTTCTTCCAACAACAAGGTGAAAAGGACTCATTTAATGAAATTACTTTTTGTTTCCCTTCCACGAGAGGAACAATATTATTCCCACACACACGCATTCAACCAAACGGCGTGTAAAAAGTTTGAGGATGCCAACGACACATGGCGTTCCCAAGTGGTCACCCACCTAAGTACTAACCATGCCCGATGTTGCTTAACTTCGGTGATCGGACGAGAACCGGTGTTTTCAACATGGTATGGTCGTTGACAAGTATGCTCCTGCTATGTCCGCAACATAAGCGCCGTCGAAGGAGGCTGGACGGAGCTAAAAATAGAACATTCTCACAATGTTCAGTTCTTCCAACAACAAGGTGAAAAGCACTCATTTAATGAAATTACTTTTTGTTTCCCTTCCACGAGAGGAAGAATATTATTCCCACACACACGCATTCAACCAAACGGCGTGTAAAAAGTTTGAGGATGCCAACGACACATGGCGTTCCCAAGTGGTCACCCACCTAAGTACTAACCATGCCCGATGTTGCTTAACTTCGGTGATCGGACGAGAACCGGTGTTTTCAACATGGTATGGTCGTTGACAAGTATGCTCCTGCTATGTCCGCAACATAAGCGCCGTCGAAGGAGGCTGGACGGAGCTAAAAATAGAACATTCTCACAATGTTCAGTTCTTCCAACAACAAGGTGAAAAGGACACATCGAATGAAATTACTTTTTGTTTCCCTTCCACGAGAGGAACAATATTATTCCCACACACACGCACACAACCAAACGGCGTGTAAAAAGTTCGAGGATGCCAACGACACATGGCGTTCCCAAGTGGTCACCCACCTAAGTACTACTAACCATGCCCGATGTTGCTTAACTTCGGTGATCGGACGAGAACCGGTGTTTTCAACATGGTATGGTCGTTGACAAGTATGCTCCTGCTATGTCCGCAACATAAGCGCCGTCGAAGGAGGCTGGACGGAGCTAAAAATAGAACATTCTCACAATGTTCAGTTCTTCCAACAACAAGGTGAAAAGCACTCATTTAATGAAATTACTTTTTGTTTCCCTTCCACGAGAGGAAGAATATTATTCCCACACACACGCATTCAACCAAACGGCGTGTAAAAAGTTTGAGGATGCCAACGACACATGGCGTTCCCAAGTGGTCACCCACCTAAGTACTAACCATGCCCGATGTTGCTTAACTTCGGTGATCGGACGAGAACCGGTGTTTTCAACATGGTATGGTCGTTGACAAGTATGCTCCTGCTATGTCCGCAACATAAGCGCCGTCGAAGGAGGCTGGACGGAGCTAAAAATAGAACATTCTCACAATGTTCAGTTCTTCCAACAACAAGGTGAAAAGGACACATCGACTGAAATTACTTTTTGTTTCCCTTCCAAGAGAGGAACAATATTATTCCCACACACACGCATTCAACCAAACGGTGTGTAAAAAAGTTTGAGGATGCCAACGACACATGGCGTTCCCAAGTGGTCACCCACCTAAGTACTAACCATGCCCGATGTTGCTTAACTTCGGTGATCGGACGAGAACCGGTGTTTTCAACATGGTATGGTCGTTGACAAGTATGCTCCTGCTATGTCCGCAACATAAGCGCCGTCGAAGGAGGCTGCCAGGAGCTAAAAATAGAACATTCTCACAATGTTCAGTTCTTCCAACAACAAGGTGAAAAGGACTCATTTAATGAAATTTCTTTTTGTTTCCCTTCCACGAGAGGAAGAATATTATTCCCACACACACGCACACAACCAAACGGCGTGTAAAAAGTTTGAGGATGCCAACGACACATGGCGTTCCCAAGTGGTCACCCACCTAAGTACTAACCATGCCCGATGTTGCTTAACTTCGGTGATCGGACGAGAACCGGTGTTTTCAACATGGTATGGTCGTTGACAAGTATGCTCCTGCTATGTCCGCAACATAAGCGCCGTCGAAGGAGGCTGCCAGGAGCTAAAAATAGAACATTCTCACAATGTTCAGTTCTTCCAACAACAAGGTGAAAAGGACACATCGACTGAAATTACTTTTTGTTTCCCTTCCAAGAGAGGAACAATATTATTCCCACACACACGCATTCAACCAAACGGTGTGTAAAAAAGTTTGAGGATGCCAACGACACATGGCGTTCCCAAGTGGTCACCCACCTAAGTACTAACCATGCCCGATGTTGCTTAACTTCGGTGATCGGACGAGAACCGGTGTTTTCAACATGGTATGGTCGTTGACAAGTATGCTCCTGCTATGTCCGCAACATAAGCGCCGTCGAAGGAGGCTGCCAGGAGCTAAAAATAGAACATTCTCACAATGTTCAGTTCTTCCAACAACAAGGTGAAAAGGACTCATTTAATGAAATTTCTTTTTGTTTCCCTTCCACGAGAGGAAGAATATTATTCCCACACACACGCACACAACCAAACGGCGTGTAAAAAGTTTGAGGATGCCAACGACACATGGCGTTCCCAAGTGGTCACCCACCTAAGTACTAACCATGCCCGATGTTGCTTAACTTCGGTGATCGGACGAGAACCGGTGTTTTCAACATGGTATGGTCGTTGACAAGTATGCTCCTGCTATGTCCGCAACATAAGCGCCGTCGAAGGAGGCTGGACGGAGCTAAAAATAGAACATTCTCACAATGTTCAGTTCTTCCAACAACAAGGTGAAAAGGACACATCGACTGAAATTACTTTTTGTTTCCCTTCCAAGAGAGGAACAATATTATTCCCACACACACGCATTCAACCAAACGGTGTGTAAAAAAGTTTGAGGATGCCAACGACACATGGCGTTCCCAAGTGGTCACCCACCTAAGTACTAACCATGCCCGATGTTGCTTAACTTCGGTGATCGGACGAGAACCGGTGTTTTCAACATGGTATGGTCGTTGACAAGTATGCTCCTGCTATGTCCGCAACATAAGCGCCGTCGAAGGAGGCTGCCAGGAGCTAAAAATAGAACATTCTCACAATGTTCAGTTCTTCCAACAACAAGGTGAAAAGGACTCATTTAATGAAATTTCTTTTTGTTTCCCTTCCACGAGAGGAAGAATATTATTCCCACACACACGCACACAACCAAACGGCGTGTAAAAAGTTTGAGGATGCCAACGACACATGGCGTTCCCAAGTGGTCACCCACCTAAGTACTAACCATGCCCGATGTTGCTTAACTTCGGTGATCGGACGAGAACCGGTGTTTTCAACATGGTATGGTCGTTGACAAGTATGCTCCTGCTATGTCCGCAACATAAGCGCCGTCGAAGGAGGCTGGACGGAGCTAAAAATAGAACATTCTCACAATGTTCAGTTCTTCCAACAACAAGGTGAAAAGGACTCATTGAATGTAATTTCTTTTTGTTTCCCTTCCACGAGAGGAACAATATTATTCCCACACACACGCATTCAACCAAACGGCGTGTAAAAAGTTTGAGGATGCCAACGACACATGGCGTTCCCAAGTGGTCACCCACCTAAGTACTAACCATGCCCGATGTTGCTTAACTTCGGTGATCGGACGAGAACCGGTGTTTTCAACATGGTATGGTCGTTGACAAGTATGCTCCTGCTATGTCCGCAACATAAGCGTCGTCGAAGGAGGCTGGACGGAGCTAAAAATAGAACATTCTCACAATGTTCAGTTCTTCCAACAACAAGGTGAAAAGGACTCATTTAATGAAATTACTTTTTGTTTCCCTTCCACGAGAGGAAGAATATTATTCCCACACACACGCACACAACCAAACGGCGTGTAAAAAGTTTGAGGATGCCAACGACACATGGCGTTCCCAAGTGGTCACCCACCTAAGTACTAACCATGCCCGATGTTGCTTAACTTCGGTGATCGGACGAGAACCGGTGTTTTCAACATGGTATGGTCGTTGACAAGTATGCTCCTGCTATGTCCGCAACATAAGCGCCGTCGAAGGAGGCTGGACGGAGCTAAAAATAGAACATTCTCACAATGTTCAGTTCTTCCAACAACAAGGTGAAAAGGACACATCGAATGAAATTACTTTTTGTTTCCCTTCCAAGAGAGGAACAATATTATTCCCACACACACGCATTCAACCAAACGGTGTGTAAAAAAGTTTGAGGATGCCAACGACACATGGCGTTCCCAAGTGGTCACCCACCTAAATACTAACCATGCCCGATGTTGCTTAACTTCGGTGATCGGACGAGAACCGGTGTTTTCAACATGGTATGGTCGTTGACAAGTATGCTCCTGCTATGTCCGCAACATAAGCGCCGTCGAAGGAGGCTGGACGGAGCTAAAAATAGAACATTCTCACAATGTTCAGTTCTTCCAACAACAAGGTGAAAAGGACTCATTTAATGAAACTACTTTTTGTTTCCCTTCCAAGAGAGGAACAATATTATTCCCACACACACGCATTCAACCAAACGGTGTGTAAAAAAGTTTGAGGATGCCAACACGACACATGGCGTTCCCAAGTGGTCACCCACCTAAGTACTAACCATGCCCGATGTTGCTTAACTTCGGTGATCGGACGAGAACCGGTGTTTTCAACATGGTATGGTCGTTGACAAGTATGCTCCTGCTATGTCCGCAACATAAGCGCCGTCGAAGGAGGCTACCAGGAGCTAAAAATAGAACATTCTCACAATGTTCAGTTCTTCCAACAACAAGGTGAAAAGGACTCATTTAATGAAATTTCTTTTTGTTTCCCTTCCACGAGAGGAAGAATATTATTCCCACACACACGCATTCAACCAAACGGCGTGTAAAAAGTTTGAGGATGCCAACGACACATGGCGTTCCCAAGTGGTCACCCACCTAAGTACTAACCATGCCCGATGTTGCTTAACTTCGGTGATCGGACGAGAACCGGTGTTTTCAACATGGTATGGTCGTTGACAAGTATGCTCCTGCTATGTCCGCAACATAAGCGCCGTCGAAGGAGGCTGCCAGGAGCTAAAAATAGAACATTCTCACAATGTTCAGTTCTTCTAACAACAAGGTGAAAAGGACTCATTTAATGAAATTACTTTTTGTTTCCCTTCCACGAGAGGAACAATATTATTCCCACACACACGCATTCAACCAAACGGCGTGTAAAAAGTTTGAGGATGCCAACGACACATGGCGTTCCCAAGTGGTCACCCCCCACCTAAGTACTAACCATGCCCGATGTTGCTTAACTTCGGTGATCGGACGAGAACCGGTGTTTTCAACATGGTATGGTCGTTGACAAGTATGCTCCTGCTATGTCCGCAACATAAGCGTCGTCGAAGGAGGCTGGACGGAGCTAAAAATAGAACATTCTCACAATGTTCAGTTCTTCCAACAACAAGGTGAAAAGGACTCATTTAATGAAATTACTTTTTGTTTCCCTTCCACGAGAGGAAGAATATTATTCCCACACACACGCATTCAACCAAACGGTGTGTAAAAAAGTTTGAGGATGCCAACGACACATGGCGTTCCCAAGTGGTCACCCACCTAAGTACTAACCATGCCCGATGTTGCTTAACTTCGGTGATCGGACGAGAACCGGTGTTTTCAACATGGTATGGTCGTTGACAAGTATGCTCCTGCTATGTCCGCAACATAAGCGCCGTCGAAGGAGGCTGGACGGAGCTAAAAATAGAACATTCTCACAATGTTCAGTTCTTCCAACAACAAGGTGAAAAGGACACATCGAATGAAATTACTTTTTGTTTCCCTTCCACGAGAGGAACAATATTATTCCCACACACACGCACACAACCAAACGGCGTGTAAAAAGTTCGAGGATGCCAACGACACATGGCGTTCCCAAGTGGTCACCCACCTAAGTACTACTAACCATGCCCGATGTTGCTTAACTTCGGTGATCGGACGAGAACCGGTGTTTTCAACATGGTATGGTCGTTGACAAGTATGCTCCTGCTATGTCCGCAACATAAGCGCCGTCGAAGGAGGCTGGACGGAGCTAAAAATAGAACATTCTCACAATGTTCAGTTCTTCCAACAACAAGGTGAAAAGGACTCATTTAATGAAATTTCTTTTTGTTTCCCTTCCACGAGAGGAAGAATATTATTCCCACACACACGCACACAACCAAACGGCGTGTAAAAAGTTTGAGGATGCCAACGACACATGGCGTTCCCAAGTGGTCACCCACCTAAGTACTAACCATGCCCGATGTTGCTTAACTTCGGTGATCGGACGAGAACCGGTGTTTTCAACATGGTATGGTCGTTGACAAGTATGCTCCTGCTATGTCCGCAACATAAGCGCCGTCGAAGGAGGCTGGACGGAGCTAAAAATAGAACATTCTCACAATGTTCAGTTCTTCCAACAACAAGGTGAAAAGGACACATCGAATGAAATTACTTTTTGTTTCCCTTCCACGAGAGGAACAATATTATTCCCACACACACGCACACAACCAAACGGCGTGTAAAAAGTTCGAGGATGCCAACGACACATGGCGTTCCCAAGTGGTCACCCACCTAAGTACTACTAACCATGCCCGATGTTGCTTAACTTCGGTGATCGGACGAGAACCGGTGTTTTCAACATGGTATGGTCGTTGACAAGTATGCTCCTGCTATGTCCGCAACATAAGCGCCGTCGAAGGAGGCTGGACGGAGCTAAAAATAGAACATTCTCACAATGTTCAGTTCTTCCAACAACAAGGTGAAAAGGACTCATTTAATGAAATTTCTTTTTGTTTCCCTTCCACGAGAGGAAGAATATTATTCCCACACACACGCACACAACCAAACGGCGTGTAAAAAGTTTGAGGATGCCAACGACACATGGCGTTCCCAAGTGGTCACCCACCTAAGTACTAACCATGCCCGATGTTGCTTAACTTCGGTGATCGGACGAGAACCGGTGTTTTCAACATGGTATGGTCGTTGACAAGTATGCTCCTGCTATGTCCGCAACATAAGCGCCGTCGAAGGAGGCTGGACGGAGCTAAAAATAGAACATTCTCACAATGTTCAGTTCTTCCAACAACAAGGTGAAAAGGACACATCGAATGAAATTACTTTTTGTTTCCCTTCCAAGAGAGGAACAATATTATTCCCACACACACGCATTCAACCAAACGGTGTGTAAAAAAGTTTGAGGATGCCAACGACACATGGCGTTCCCAAGTGGTCACCCACCTAAATACTAACCATGCCCGATGTTGCTTAACTTCGGTGATCGGACGAGAACCGGTGTTTTCAACATGGTATGGTCGTTGACAAGTATGCTCCTGCTATGTCCGCAACATAAGCGCCGTCGAAGGAGGCTGGACGGAGCTAAAAATAGAACATTCTCACAATGTTCAGTTCTTCCAACAACAAGGTGAAAAGGACTCATTTAATGAAACTACTTTTTGTTTCCCTTCCAAGAGAGGAACAATATTATTCCCACACACACGCATTCAACCAAACGGTGTGTAAAAAAGTTTGAGGATGCCAACACGACACATGGCGTTCCCAAGTGGTCACCCACCTAAGTACTAACCATGCCCGATGTTGCTTAACTTCGGTGATCGGACGAGAACCGGTGTTTTCAACATGGTATGGTCGTTGACAAGTATGCTCCTGCTATGTCCGCAACATAAGCGCCGTCGAAGGAGGCTACCAGGAGCTAAAAATAGAACATTCTCACAATGTTCAGTTCTTCCAACAACAAGGTGAAAAGGACTCATTTAATGAAATTTCTTTTTGTTTCCCTTCCACGAGAGGAAGAATATTATTCCCACACACACGCATTCAACCAAACGGCGTGTAAAAAGTTTGAGGATGCCAACGACACATGGCGTTCCCAAGTGGTCACCCACCTAAGTACTAACCATGCCCGATGTTGCTTAACTTCGGTGATCGGACGAGAACCGGTGTTTTCAACATGGTATGGTCGTTGACAAGTATGCTCCTGCTATGTCCGCAACATAAGCGCCGTCGAAGGAGGCTGCCAGGAGCTAAAAATAGAACATTCTCACAATGTTCAGTTCTTCTAACAACAAGGTGAAAAGGACTCATTGAATGTAATTTCTTTTTGTTTCCCTTCCACGAGAGGAACAATATTATTCCCACACACACGCACACAACCAAACGGCGTGTAAAAAGTTTGAGGATGCCAACGACACATGGCGTTCCCAAGTGGTCACCCACCTAAGTACTAACCATGCCCGATGTTGCTTAACTTCGGTGATCGGACGAGAACCGGTGTTTTCAACATGGTATGGTCGTTGACAAGTATGCTCCTGCTATGTCCGCAACATAAGCGCCGGCGAAGGAGGCTGGACGGAGCTAAAAATAGAACATTCTCACAATGTTCAGTTCTTCCAACAACAAGGTGAAAAGGACACATCGAATGAAATTACTTTTTGTTTCCCTTCCAAGAGAGGAACAATATTATTCCCACACACACGCATTCAACCAAACGGTGTGTAAAAAAGTTTGAGGATGCCAACGACACATGGCGTTCCCAAGTGGTCACCCACCTAAGTACTAACCATGCCCGATGTTGCTTAACTTCGGTGATCGGACGAGAACCGGTGTTTTCAACATGGTATGGTCGTTGACAAGTATGCTCCTGCTATGTCCGCAACATAAGCGCCGTCGAAGGAGGCTGGACGGAGCTAAAAATAGAACATTCTCACAATGTTCAGTTCTTCCAACAACAAGGTGAAAAGGACACATCGAATGAAATTACTTTTTGTTTCCCTTCCACGAGAGGAACAATATTATTCCCACACACACGCACACAACCAAACGGCGTGTAAAAAGTTCGAGGATGCCAACGACACATGGCGTTCCCAAGTGGTCACCCACCTAAGTACTACTAACCATGCCCGATGTTGCTTAACTTCGGTGATCGGACGAGAACCGGTGTTTTCAACATGGTATGGTCGTTGACAAGTATGCTCCTGCTATGTCCGCAACATAAGCGCCGTCGAAGGAGGCTGGACGGAGCTAAAAATAGAACATTCTCACAATGTTCAGTTCTTCCAACAACAAGGTGAAAAGCACTCATTTAATGAAATTACTTTTTGTTTCCCTTCCACGAGAGGAAGAATATTATTCCCACACACACGCATTCAACCAAACGGCGTGTAAAAAGTTTGAGGATGCCAACGACACATGGCGTTCCCAAGTGGTCACCCACCTAAGTACTAACCATGCCCGATGTTGCTTAACTTCGGTGATCGGACGAGAACCGGTGTTTTCAACATGGTATGGTCGTTGACAAGTATGCTCCTGCTATGTCCGCAACATAAGCGCCGTCGAAGGAGGCTGGACGGAGCTAAAAATAGAACATTCTCACAATGTTCAGTTCTTCCAACAACAAGGTGAAAAGGACACATCGACTGAAATTACTTTTTGTTTCCCTTCCAAGAGAGGAACAATATTATTCCCACACACACGCATTCAACCAAACGGTGTGTAAAAAAGTTTGAGGATGCCAACGACACATGGCGTTCCCAAGTGGTCACCCACCTAAGTACTAACCATGCCCGATGTTGCTTAACTTCGGTGATCGGACGAGAACCGGTGTTTTCAACATGGTATGGTCGTTGACAAGTATGCTCCTGCTATGTCCGCAACATAAGCGCCGTCGAAGGAGGCTGCCAGGAGCTAAAAATAGAACATTCTCACAATGTTCAGTTCTTCCAACAACAAGGTGAAAAGGACTCATTTAATGAAATTTCTTTTTGTTTCCCTTCCACGAGAGGAAGAATATTATTCCCACACACACGCACACAACCAAACGGCGTGTAAAAAGTTTGAGGATGCCAACGACACATGGCGTTCCCAAGTGGTCACCCACCTAAGTACTAACCATGCCCGATGTTGCTTAACTTCGGTGATCGGACGAGAACCGGTGTTTTCAACATGGTATGGTCGTTGACAAGTATGCTCCTGCTATGTCCGCAACATAAGCGCCGTCGAAGGAGGCTGCCAGGAGCTAAAAATAGAACATTCTCACAATGTTCAGTTCTTCCAACAACAAGGTGAAAAGGACACATCGACTGAAATTACTTTTTGTTTCCCTTCCAAGAGAGGAACAATATTATTCCCACACACACGCATTCAACCAAACGGTGTGTAAAAAAGTTTGAGGATGCCAACGACACATGGCGTTCCCAAGTGGTCACCCACCTAAGTACTAACCATGCCCGATGTTGCTTAACTTCGGTGATCGGACGAGAACCGGTGTTTTCAACATGGTATGGTCGTTGACAAGTATGCTCCTGCTATGTCCGCAACATAAGCGCCGTCGAAGGAGGCTGCCAGGAGCTAAAAATAGAACATTCTCACAATGTTCAGTTCTTCCAACAACAAGGTGAAAAGGACTCATTTAATGAAATTTCTTTTTGTTTCCCTTCCACGAGAGGAAGAATATTATTCCCACACACACGCACACAACCAAACGGCGTGTAAAAAGTTTGAGGATGCCAACGACACATGGCGTTCCCAAGTGGTCACCCACCTAAGTACTAACCATGCCCGATGTTGCTTAACTTCGGTGATCGGACGAGAACCGGTGTTTTCAACATGGTATGGTCGTTGACAAGTATGCTCCTGCTATGTCCGCAACATAAGCGCCGTCGAAGGAGGCTGGACGGAGCTAAAAATAGAACATTCTCACAATGTTCAGTTCTTCCAACAACAAGGTGAAAAGGACACATCGACTGAAATTACTTTTTGTTTCCCTTCCAAGAGAGGAACAATATTATTCCCACACACACGCATTCAACCAAACGGTGTGTAAAAAAGTTTGAGGATGCCAACGACACATGGCGTTCCCAAGTGGTCACCCACCTAAGTACTAACCATGCCCGATGTTGCTTAACTTCGGTGATCGGACGAGAACCGGTGTTTTCAACATGGTATGGTCGTTGACAAGTATGCTCCTGCTATGTCCGCAACATAAGCGCCGTCGAAGGAGGCTGCCAGGAGCTAAAAATAGAACATTCTCACAATGTTCAGTTCTTCCAACAACAAGGTGAAAAGGACTCATTTAATGAAATTTCTTTTTGTTTCCCTTCCACGAGAGGAAGAATATTATTCCCACACACACGCACACAACCAAACGGCGTGTAAAAAGTTTGAGGATGCCAACGACACATGGCGTTCCCAAGTGGTCACCCACCTAAGTACTAACCATGCCCGATGTTGCTTAACTTCGGTGATCGGACGAGAACCGGTGTTTTCAACATGGTATGGTCGTTGACAAGTATGCTCCTGCTATGTCCGCAACATAAGCGCCGTCGAAGGAGGCTGGACGGAGCTAAAAATAGAACATTCTCACAATGTTCAGTTCTTCCAACAACAAGGTGAAAAGGACTCATTGAATGTAATTTCTTTTTGTTTCCCTTCCACGAGAGGAACAATATTATTCCCACACACACGCATTCAACCAAACGGCGTGTAAAAAGTTTGAGGATGCCAACGACACATGGCGTTCCCAAGTGGTCACCCACCTAAGTACTAACCATGCCCGATGTTGCTTAACTTCGGTGATCGGACGAGAACCGGTGTTTTCAACATGGTATGGTCGTTGACAAGTATGCTCCTGCTATGTCCGCAACATAAGCGTCGTCGAAGGAGGCTGGACGGAGCTAAAAATAGAACATTCTCACAATGTTCAGTTCTTCCAACAACAAGGTGAAAAGGACTCATTTAATGAAATTACTTTTTGTTTCCCTTCCACGAGAGGAAGAATATTATTCCCACACACACGCACACAACCAAACGGCGTGTAAAAAGTTTGAGGATGCCAACGACACATGGCGTTCCCAAGTGGTCACCCACCTAAGTACTAACCATGCCCGATGTTGCTTAACTTCGGTGATCGGACGAGAACCGGTGTTTTCAACATGGTATGGTCGTTGACAAGTATGCTCCTGCTATGTCCGCAACATAAGCGCCGTCGAAGGAGGCTGGACGGAGCTAAAAATAGAACATTCTCACAATGTTCAGTTCTTCCAACAACAAGGTGAAAAGGACACATCGAATGAAATTACTTTTTGTTTCCCTTCCAAGAGAGGAACAATATTATTCCCACACACACGCATTCAACCAAACGGTGTGTAAAAAAGTTTGAGGATGCCAACGACACATGGCGTTCCCAAGTGGTCACCCACCTAAGTACTAACCATGCCCGATGTTGCTTAACTTCGGTGATCGGACGAGAACCGGTGTTTTCAACATGGTATGGTCGTTGACAAGTATGCTCCTGCTATGTCCGCAACATAAGCGCCGTCGAAGGAGGCTGGACGGAGCTAAAAATAGAACATTCTCACAATGTTCAGTTCTTCCAACAACAAGGTGAAAAGGACTCATTTAATGAAACTACTTTTTGTTTCCCTTCCAAGAGAGGAACAATATTATTCCCACACACACGCATTCAACCAAACGGTGTGTAAAAAAGTTTGAGGATGCCAACACGACACATGGCGTTCCCAAGTGGTCACCCACCTAAGTACTAACCATGCCCGATGTTGCTTAACTTCGGTGATCGGACGAGAACCGGTGTTTTCAACATGGTATGGTCGTTGACAAGTATGCTCCTGCTATGTCCGCAACATAAGCGCCGTCGAAGGAGGCTACCAGGAGCTAAAAATAGAACATTCTCACAATGTTCAGTTCTTCCAACAACAAGGTGAAAAGGACTCATTTAATGAAATTTCTTTTTGTTTCCCTTCCACGAGAGGAAGAATATTATTCCCACACACACGCATTCAACCAAACGGCGTGTAAAAAGTTTGAGGATGCCAACGACACATGGCGTTCCCAAGTGGTCACCCACCTAAGTACTAACCATGCCCGATGTTGCTTAACTTCGGTGATCGGACGAGAACCGGTGTTTTCAACATGGTATGGTCGTTGACAAGTATGCTCCTGCTATGTCCGCAACATAAGCGCCGTCGAAGGAGGCTGCCAGGAGCTAAAAATAGAACATTCTCACAATGTTCAGTTCTTCTAACAACAAGGTGAAAAGGACTCATTTAATGAAATTACTTTTTGTTTCCCTTCCACGAGAGGAACAATATTATTCCCACACACACGCATTCAACCAAACGGCGTGTAAAAAGTTTGAGGATGCCAACGACACATGGCGTTCCCAAGTGGTCACCCCCCACCTAAGTACTAACCATGCCCGATGTTGCTTAACTTCGGTGATCGGACGAGAACCGGTGTTTTCAACATGGTATGGTCGTTGACAAGTATGCTCCTGCTATGTCCGCAACATAAGCGTCGTCGAAGGAGGCTGGACGGAGCTAAAAATAGAACATTCTCACAATGTTCAGTTCTTCCAACAACAAGGTGAAAAGGACTCATTTAATGAAATTACTTTTTGTTTCCCTTCCACGAGAGGAAGAATATTATTCCCACACACACGCACACAACCAAACGGCGTGTAAAAAGTTTGAGGATGCCAACGACACATGGCGTTCCCAAGTGGTCACCCACCTAAGTACTAACCATGCCCGATGTTGCTTAACTTCGGTGATCGGACGAGAACCGGTGTTTTCAACATGGTATGGTCGTTGACAAGTATGCTCCTGCTATGTCCGCAACATAAGCGCCGGCGAAGGAGGCTGGACGGAGCTAAAAATAGAACATTCTCACAATGTTCAGTTCTTCCAACAACAAGGTGAAAAGGACACATCGAATGAAATTACTTTTTGTTTCCCTTCCAAGAGAGGAACAATATTATTCCCACACACACGCATTCAACCAAACGGTGTGTAAAAAAGTTTGAGGATGCCAACGACACATGGCGTTCCCAAGTGGTCACCCACCTAAGTACTAACCATGCCCGATGTTGCTTAACTTCGGTGATCGGACGAGAACCGGTGTTTTCAACATGGTATGGTCGTTGACAAGTATGCTCCTGCTATGTCCGCAACATAATCGCCGTAGAAGGAGGCTGGACGGAGCTAAAAATAGAACATTCTCACAATGTTCAGTTCTTCCAACAACAAGGTGAAAAGGACTCATTTAATGAAATTTCTTTTTGTTTCCCTTCCACGAGAGGAAGAATATTATTCCCACACACACGCATTCAACCAAACGGCGTGTAAAAAGTTTGAGGATGCCAACGACACATGGCGTTCCCAAGTGGTCACCCACCTAAGTACTAACCATGCCCGATGTTGCTTAACTTCGGTGATCGGACGAGAACCGGTGTTTTCAACATGGTATGGTCGTTAACAAGTATGCTCCTGCTATGTCCGCAACATAAGCGCCGTCGAAGGAGACTGGACGGAGCTAAAAATAGAACATTCTCACAATGTTCAGTTCTTCCAACAACAAGGTGAAAAGGACTCATTTAATGAAATTACTTTTTGTTTCCCTTCCACGAGAGGAAGAATATTATTCCCACACACACGCATTCAACCAAACGGCGTGTAAAAAGTTTGAGGATGCCAACGACACATGGCGTTCCCAAGTGGTCACCCACCTAAGTACTAACCATGCCCGATGTTGCTTAACTTCGGTGATCGGACGAGAACCGGTGTTTTCAACATGGTATGGTCGTTGACAAGTATGCTCCTGCTATGTCCGCAACATAAGCGCCGTCGAAGGAGGCTACCAGGAGCTAAAAATAGAACATTCTCACAATGTTCAGTTCTTCCAACAACAAGGTGAAAAGGACTCATTTAATGAAATTTCTTTTTGTTTCCCTTCCACGAGAGGAAGAATATTATTCCCACACACACGCACACAACCAAACGGCGTGTAAAAAGTTTGAGGATGCCAACGACACATGGCGTTCCCAAGTGGTCACCCACCTAAGTACTAACCATGCCCGATGTTGCTTAACTTCGGTGATCGGACGAGAACCGGTGTTTTCAACATGGTATGGTCGTTGACAAGTATGCTCCTGCTATGTCCGCAACATAAGCGCCGTCGAAGGAGGCTGG
Source organism: Anopheles ziemanni (assembly GCF_943734765.1). Lineage (NCBI taxonomy): Eukaryota > Metazoa > Arthropoda > Insecta > Diptera > Culicidae > Anopheles > Anopheles ziemanni. The sequence goes on from NC_080705.1 coordinate 54,799,776, forward strand.
ACGGAGCTAAAAATAGAACATTCTCACAATGTTCAGTTCTTCCAACAACAAGGTGAAAAGGACTCATTTAATGAAATTACTTTTTGTTTCCCTTCCACGAGAGGAACAATATTATTCCCACACACACGCACACAACCAAACGGCGTGTAAAAAGTTTGAGGATGCCAACGACACATGGCGTTCCCAAGTGGTCACCCACCTAAGTACTAACCATGCCCGATGTTGCTTAACTTCGGTGATCGGACGAGAACCGGTGTTTTCAACATGGTATGGTCGTTGACAAGTATGCTCCTGCTATGTCCGCAACATAAGCGCCGTCGAAGGAGGCTGGACGGAGCTAAAAATAGAACATTCTCACAATGTTCAGTTCTTCCAACAACAAGGTGAAAAGGACTCATTGAATGTAATTTCTTTTTGTTTCCCTTCCACGAGAGGAACAATATTATTCCCACACACACGCATTCAACCAAACGGCGTGTAAAAAGTTTGAGGATGCCAACGACACATGGCGTTCCCAAGTGGTCACCCACCTAAGTACTAACCATGCCCGATGTTGCTTAACTTCGGTGATCGGACGAGAACCGGTGTTTTCAACATGGTATGGTCGTTGACAAGTATGCTCCTGCTATGTCCGCAACATAAGCGTCGTCGAAGGAGGCTGGGCGGAGCTAAAAATAGAACATTCTCACAATGGCCATTTCTTCCAACAACAAGGTGAAAAGGACTCATCGATTGAAATTACTTTTTGTTTCCCTTCCTCGAGAGAAACAATATTATTCCCACACACACGCACACAACCAAACGGCGTGTAAAAAGTTTGAGGATGCCAACGACACATGGCGTTCCCAAGTGGTCACCCACCTAAGTACTAACCATGCCCGATGTTGCTTAACTTCGGTGATCGGACGAGAACCGGTGTTTTCAACATGGTATGGTCGTTGACAAGTATGCTCCTGCTATGTCCGCAACATAAGCGTCGTCGAAGGAGGCTGGACGGAGCTAAAAATAGAACATTCTCACAATGTTCAGTTCTTCCAACAACAAGGTGAAAAGGACTCATTTAATGAAATTACTTTTTGTTTCCCTTCCACGAGAGGAACAATATTATTCCCACACACACGCACACAACCAAACGGCGTGTAAAAAGTTTGAGGATGCCAACGACACATGGCGTTCCCAAGTGGTCACCCACCTAAGTACTAACCATGCCCGATGTTGCTTAACTTCGGTGATCGGACGAGAACCGGTGTTTTCAACATGGTATGGTCGTTGACAAGTATGCTCCTGCTATGTCCGCAACATAAGCGCCGTCGAAGGAGGCTGGACGGAGCTAAAAATAGAACATTCTCACAATGTTCAGTTCTTCCAACAACAAGGTGAAAAGGACTCATTTAATGAAATTTCTTTTTGTTTCCCTTCCACGAGAGGAACAATATTATTCCCACACACACGCACACAACCAAACGACGTGTAAAAAGTTTGAGGATGCCAACGACACATGGCGTTCCCAAGTGGTCACCCACCTAAGTACTAACCATATGCCCGATGTTGCTTAACTTCGGTGATCGGACGAGAACCGGTGTTTTCAACATGGTATGGTCGTTGACAAGTATGCTCCTGCTATGTTCGCAACATAACCGTCGTCGAAGGAGGCTGGACGGAGCTAAAAATAGAACATTCTCACAATGTTCAGTTCTTCCAACAACAAGGTGAAAAGGACTCATTTAATGAAATTTCTTTTTGTTTCCCTTCCACGAGAGGAAGAATATTATTCCCACACACACGCACACAACCAAACGGCGTGTAAAAAGTTTGAGGATGCCAACGACACATGGCGTTCCCAAGTGGTCACCCACCTAAGTACTAACCATGCCCGATGTTGCTTAACTTCGGTGATCGGACGAGAACCGGTGTTTTCAACATGGTATGGTCGTTGACAAGTATGCTCCTGCTATGTCCGCAACATAAGCGTCGTCGAAGGAGGCTGGACGGAGCTAAAAATAGAACATTCTCACAATGGCCATTTCTTCCAACAACAAGGTGAAAAGGACTCATTGAATGTAATTTCTTTTTGTTTTCCTTCCACGAGAGGAACAATATTATTCCCACACACACGCATTCAACCAAACGGCGTGTAAAAAGTTTGAGGATGCCAACGACACATGGCGTTCCCAAGTGGTCACCCACCTAAGTACTAACCATGCCCGATGTTGCTTAACTTCGGTGATCGGACGAGAACCGGTGTTTTCAACATGGTATGGTCGTTGACAAGTATGCTCCTGCTATGTCCGCAACATAACCGTCGTCGAAGGAGGCTGGACGGAGCTAAAAATAGAACATTCTCACAATGTTCAGTTCTTCCAACAACAAGGTGAAAAGGACTCATTGAATGTAATTTCTTTTTGTTTTCCTTCCACGAGAGGAACAATATTATTCCCACACACACGCACACAACCAAACGGCGTGTAAAATGTTTGAGGATGCCAACGACACATGGCGTTCCCAAGTGGTCACCCACCTAAGTACTAACCATGCCCGATGTTGCTTAACTTCGGTGATCGGACGAGAACCGGTGTTTTCAACATGGTATGGTCGTTGACAAGTATGCTCCTGCTATGTCCGCAACATAATCGCCGTCGAAGGAGGCTGGACGGAGCTAAAAATAGAACATTCTCACAATGTTCAGTTCTTCCAACAACAAGGTGAAAAGGACTCATTTAATGAAATTTCTTTTTGTTTCCCTTCCACGAGAGGAAGAATATTATTCCCACACACACGCACACAACCAAACGGCGTGTAAAAAGTTTGAGGATGCCAACGACACATGGCGTTCCCAAGTGGTCACCCACCTAAGTACTAACCATGCCCGATGTTGCTTAACTTCGGTGATCGGACGAGAACCGGTGTTTTCAACATGGTATGGTCGTTGACAAGTATGCTCCTGCTATGTCCGCAACATAATCGCCGTCGAAGGAGGCTGGACGGAGCTAAAAATAGAACATTCTCACAATGTTCAGTTCTTCCAACAACAAGGTGAAAAGGACTCATTTAATGAAATTACTTTTTGTTTCCCTTCCACGAGAGGAACAATATTATTCCCACACACACGCATTCAACCAAACGGCGTGTAAAAAGTTTGAGGATGCCAACGACACATGGCGTTCCCAAGTGGTCACCCACCTAAGTACTAACCATGCCCGATGTTGCTTAACTTCGGTGATCGGACGAGAACCGGTGTTTTCAACATGGTATGGTCGTTGACAAGTATGCTCCTGCTATGTCCGCAACATAAGCGCCGTCGAAGGAGGCTGCCAGGAGCTAAAAATAGAACATTCTCACAATGTTCAGTTCTTCCAACAACAAGGTGAAAAGGACTCATTGAATGTAATTTCTTTTTGTTTTCCTTCCACGAGAGGAACAATATTATTCCCACACACACGCATTCAACCAAACGGCGTGTAAAAAGTTTGAGGATGCCAACGACACATGGCGTTCCCAAGTGGTCACCCACCTAAGTACTAACCATGCCCGATGTTGCTTAACTTCGGTGATCGGACGAGAACCGGTGTTTTCAACATGGTATGGTCGTTGACAAGTATGCTCCTGCTATGTCCGCAACATAAGCGCCGTCGAAGGAGGCTGGACGGAGCTAAAAATAGAACATTCTCACAATGTTCAGTTCTTCCAACAACAAGGTGAAAAGGACTCATTTAATGAAATTTCTTTTTGTTTCCCTTCCACGAGAGGAACAATATTATTCCCACACACACGCACACAACCAAACGGCGTGTAAAAAGTTTGAGGATGCCAACGACACATGGCGTTCCCAAGTGGTCACCCACCTAAGTACTAACCATGCCCGATGTTGCTTAACTTCGGTGATCGGACGAGAACCGGTGTTTTCAACATGGTATGGTCGTTGACAAGTATGCTCCTGCTATGTCCGCAACATAAGCGTCGTCGAAGGAGGCTGGACGGAGCTAAAAATAGAACATTCTCACAATGGCCATTTCTTCCAACAACAAGGTGAAAAGGACTCATTGAATGTAATTTCTTTTTGTTTTCCTTCCACGAGAGGAACAATATTATTCCCACACACACGCATTCAACCAAACGGCGTGTAAAAAGTTTGAGGATGCCAACGACACATGGCGTTCCCAAGTGGTCACCCACCTAAGTACTAACCATGCCCGATGTTGCTTAACTTCGGTGATCGGACGAGAACCGGTGTTTTCAACATGGTATGGTCGTTGACAAGTATGCTCCTGCTATGTCCGCAACATAAGCGCCGTCGAAGGAGGCTGCCAGGAGCTAAAAATAGAACATTCTCACAATGTTCAGTTCTTCCAACAACAAGGTGAAAAAGACTCATTTAATGAAATTTCTTTTTGTTTCCCTTCCACGAGAGGAAGAATATTATTCCCACACACACGCACACAACCAAACGGCGTGTAAAAAGTTTGAGGATGCCAACGACACATGGCGTTCCCAAGTGGTCACCCACCTAAGTACTAACCATGCCCGATGTTGCTTAACTTCGGTGATCGGACGAGAACCGGTGTTTTCAACATGGTATGGTCGTTGACAAGTATGCTCCTGCTATGTCCGCAACATAAACGCCGTCGAAGGAGGCTGGACGGAGCTAAAAATAGAACATTCTCACAATGTTCAGTTCTTCCAACAACAAGGTGAAAAGGACTCATTTAATGAAATTACTTTTTGTTTCCCTTCCACGAGAGGAACAATATTATTCCCACACACACGCATTCAACCAAACGGCGTGTAAAAAGTTTGAGGATGCCAACGACACATGGCGTTCCCAAGTGGTCACCCACCTAAGTACTAACCATGCCCGATGTTGCTTAACTTCGGTGATCGGACGAGAACCGGTGTTTTCAACATGGTATGGTCGTTGACAAGTATGCTCCTGCTATGTCCGCAACATAAGCGCCGTCGAAGGAGGCTGGACGGAGCTAAAAATAGAACATTCTCACAATGTTCAGTTCTTCCAACAACAAGGTGAAAAGGACACATCGACTGAAATTACTTTTTGTTTCCCTTCCAAGAGAGGAACAATATTATTCCCACACACACGCATTCAACCAAACGGTGTGTAAAAAAGTTTGAGGATGCCAACGACACATGGCGTTCCCAAGTGGTCACCCACCTAAGTACTAACCATGCCCGATGTTGCTTAACTTCGGTGATCGGACGAGAACCGGTGTTTTCAACATGGTATGGTCGTTGACAAGTATGCTCCTGCTATGTCCGCAACATAAGCGCCGTCGAAGCAGGCTACCAGGAGCTAAAAATAGAACATTCTCACAATGGCCAGTTCTTCCAACAACAAGGTGAAAAGGACTTATCGAATGAAATTACTTTTTGTTTCCCTTCCACGAGAGGAACAATATTATTCCCACACACACGCATTCAACCAAACGGTGTGTAAAAAGTTTGAGGATGCCAACGACACATGGCGTTCCCAAGTGGTCACCCACCTAAGTACTAACCATGCCCGATGTTGCTTAACTTCGGTGATCGGACGAGAACCGGTGTTTTCAACATGGTATGGTCGTTGACAAGTATGCTCCTGCTATGTTTGCAAGATAAGCGCCGTCGAAGGAGGCGCCAGGAGCTAAAAATAGAACATTCTCACAATGTTCAGTTCTTCCAACAACAAGGTGAAAAGGACTCATTGAATGTAATTTCTTTTTGTTTCCCTTTCACGTGAGGATATTATTCCCACACACACGCACACAACCAAACGGCGTGTAAAAAGTTTGAGGATGCCAACGACACATGGCGTTCCCAAGTGGTCACCCACCTAAGTACTAACCATGCCCGATGTTGCTTAACTTCGGTGATCGGACGAGAACCGGTGTTTTCAACATGGTATGGTCGTTGACAAGTATGCTCCTGCTATGTCCGCAACATAAGCGCCGTCGAAGCAGGCTACCAGGAGCTAAAAATAGAACATTCTCACAATGGCCAGTTCTTCCAACAACAAGGTGAAAAGGACTTATCGAATGAAATTTCTTTTTGTTTCCCTTCCACGAGAGGAACAATATTATTCCCACACACACGCATTCAACCAAACGGCGTGTAAAAAGTTTGAGGATGCCAACGACACATGGCGTTCCCAAGTGGTCACCCACCTAAGTACTAACCATGCCCGATGTTGCTTAACTTCGGTGATCGGACGAGAACCGGTGTTTTCAACATGGTATGGTCGTTGACAAGTATGCTCCTGCTATGTCCGCAACATAAGCGCCGTCGAAGGAGGCTACCAGGAGCTAAAAATAGAACATTCTCACAATGTTCAGTTCTTCCAACAACAAGGTGAAAAGGACTCATCGAATGAAATTACTTTTTGTTTCCCTTCCACGAGAGGAAGAATATTATTCCCACACACACGCACACAATCAAACGGCGTGTAAAATGTTTGAGGATGCCAACGCCATGTGTCGTTCCCAAGTGGTCACCCACCTAAGTACTAACCATGCCCGATGTTGCTTAACTTCGGTGATCGGACGAGAACCGGTGTTTTCAACATGGTATGGTCGTTGACAAGTATGCTCCTGCTATGTTTGGAAGATAAGCGCCGTCGAAGGAGGCGCCAGGAGCTAAAAATAGAACATTCTCACAATGTTCAGTTCTTCCAACAACAAGGCAAAAAGGACTCATTGAATGTAATTTCTTTTTGTTTCCCTTTCACGTGAGGATATTATTCCCACACACACGCACACAACCAAACGGTGTGTAAAAAGTTTGAGGATGCCAACGACACATGGCGTTCCCAAGTGGTCACCCACCTAAGTACTAACCATGCCCGATGTTGCTTAACTTCGGTGATCGGACGAGAACCGGTGTTTTCAACATGGTATGGTCGTTGACAAGTATGCTCCTGCTATGTCCGCAACATAAGCGCCGTCGAAGGAGGCTGCCAGTAGCTAAAAATAGAACATTCTCACAATGGCCAGTTCTTCCAACAACAAGGTGAAAAGGACTTATCGAATGAAATTTCTTTTTGTTTCCCTTCCACGAGAGGAAGAATATTATTCCCACACACACGCATACAATCAAACGGCGTGTAAAAAGTTTGAGAATGCCAACGACACATGGCGTTCCCAAGTGGTCACCCACCTAAGTACTAACCATGCCCGATGTTGCTTAACTTCGGTGATCGGACGAGAACCGGTGTTTTCAACATGGTATGGTCGTTGACAAGTATGCTCCTGCTATGTTTGCAAGATAAGCGCCGTCGAAGGAGGCTGCCCGGTGCTAAAAATAGAACATTCTCACAATGGCCAGTTCTTCCAACAACAAGACAAAAAGGACTCATTGAATTTAATTTCTTTTTGTTTCCCTTCCACGAGAGGAAGAATATTATTCCCACACACACGCACACAACCAAACGGTGTGTAAAAAGTTTGAGGATGCCAACGACACATGGCGTTCCCAAGTGGTCACCCACCTAAGTACTAACCATGCCCGATGTTGCTTAACTTCGGTGATCGGACGAGAACCGGTGTTTTCAACATGGTATGGTCGTTGACAAGTATGCTCCTGCTATGTTTGCAAGATAAGCGCCGTCGAAGGAGGCTGCCAGGAGCTAAAAATAGAACATTCTCACAATGGCCAGTTCTTCCAACAACAAGGTGAAAAGGACTCATTGAATGTAATTTCTTTTTGTTTCCCTTTCACGTGAGGATATTATTCCCACACACACGCACACAACCAAACGGCGTGTAAAAAGTTTGAGGATGCCAACGACACATGGCGTTCCCAAGTGGTCACCCACCTAAGTACTAACCATGCCCGATGTTGCTTAACTCGGTGATCGGACGAGAACCGGTGTTTTCAACATGGTATGGTCGTTGACAAGTATGCTCCTGCTATGTCCGCAACATAAGCGCCGTCGAAGGAGGCTGCCCGGTGCTAAAAATAGAACATTCTCACAATGGCCAGTTCTTCCAACAACAAGGCAAAAAGGACTCATTGAATTTAATTTCTTTTTGTTTCCCTTCCACGTGAGGAAGAATATTATTCCCACACACACGCATACAACCAAACGGCGTGTAAAAAGTTTGAGGATGCCAACGACACATGGCGTTCCCAAGTGGTCACCCACCTAAGTACTAACCATGCCCGATGTTGCTTAACTTCGGTGATCGGACGAGAACCGGTGTTTTCAACATGGTATGGTCGTTGACAAGTATGCTCCTGCTATGTCCGCAACATAAGCGCCGTCGAAGGAGGCTGGACGGAGCTAAAAATAGAACATTCTCACAATGGCCAGTTCTTCCAACAACAAGGCAAAAAGGACTCATTGAATGAAATTTCTTTTTGTTTCCCTTCCACGAGAGGAACAATATTATTCCCACACACACGCATACAACCAAACGGCGTGTAAAAAGTTTGAGGATGCCAACGACACATGGCGTTCCCAAGTGGTCACCCACCTAAGTACTAACCATGCCCGATGTTGGTTAACTTCGGTGATCGGACGAGAACCGGTGTTTTCAACATGGTATGGTCGTTGACAAGTATGCTCCTGCTATGTCCGCAACATAAGCGCCGTCGAAGGAGGCTGGACGGAGCTAAAAATAGAACTTTCTCACAATGGCCAGTTCTTCCAACAACAAGGCAAAAAGGACTCATTGAATGAAATTTCTTTTTGTTTCCCTTCCACGAGAGGAACAATATTATTCCCACACACACGCATACAACCAAACGGCGTGTAAAAAGTTTGAGGATGCCAACGACACATGGCGTTCCCAAGTGGTCACCCACCTAAGTACTAACCATGCCCGATGTTGGTTAACTTCGGTGATCGGACGAGAACCGGTGTTTTCAACATGGTATGGTCGTTGACAAGTATGCTCCTGCTATGTCCGCAACATAAGCGTCGTCGAAGAAGGCTGGACGGAGCTAAAAATAGAACATTCTCACAATGGCCAGTTCTTCCAACAACAAGGTGAAAAGGACTCATTGAATGAAATTACTTTTTGTTTCCCTTCCACGAGAGGAAGAATATTATTCCCACACACACGCACACAACCAAACGGCGTGTAAAAAGTTTGAGGATGCCAACGACACATGGCGTTCCCAAGTGGTCACCCACCTAAGTACTAACCATGCCCGATGTTGCTTAACTTCGGTGATCGGACGAGAACCGGTGTTTTCAACATGGTATGGTCGTTGACAAGTATGCTCCTGCTATGTCCGCAACATAAGCGCCGTCGAAGGAGGCTGGACGGAGCTAAAAATAGAACTTTCTCACAATGGCCAGTTCTTCCAACAACAAGGTGAAAAGGACTCATTGAATGTAATTTCTTTTTGTTTCCCTTCCACGTGAGGAAGAACATTATTCCCACACACATGCATACAACCAAACGGCGTGTAAAAAGTTTGAGGATGCCAACGACACATGGCGTTCCCAAGTGGTCACCCACCTAAGTACTAACCATGCCCGATGTTGCTTAACTTCGGTGATCGGACGAGAACCGGTGTTTTCAACATGGTATGGTCGTTGACAAGTATGCTCCTGCTATGTCCGCAACATAAGCGCCGTCGAAGGAGGCTGGACGGAGCTAAAAATAGAACATTCTCACAATGGCCAGTTCTTCCAACAACAAGGCAAAAAGGACTCATTGAATGAAATTTCTTTTTGTTTCCCTTCCACGAGAGGAACAATATTATTCCCACACACACGCATACAACCAAACGGCGTGTAAAAAGTTTGAGGATGCCAACGACACATGGCGTTCCCAAGTGGTCACCCACCTAAGTACTAACCATGCCCGATGTTGCTTAACTTCGGTGATCGGACGAGAACCGGTGTTTTCAACATGGTATGGTCGTTGACAAGTATGCTCCTGCTATGTCCGCAACGTAAGCGCCGTCGAAGGAGGCTGCCAGGAGCTAAAAATAGAACTTTCTCACAATGGCCAGTTCTTCCAACAACAAGGTGAAAAGGACTCATTGAATGTAATTTCTTTTTGTTTCCCTTCCACGAGAGGAACAATATTATTCCCACACACACGCACACAACCAAACGGCGTGTAAAAAGTTTGAGGATGCCAACGACACATGGCGTTCCCAAGTGGTCACCCACCTAAGTACTAACCATGCCCGATGTTGCTTAACTTCGGTGATCGGACGAGAACCGGTGTTTTCAACATGGTATGGTCGTTGACAAGTATGCTCCTGCTATGTCCGCAACATAAGCACCGTCGAAGGAGGCTGGACGGAGCTAAAAATAGAACTTTCTCACACACCGGTGTTTTCAACATGGTATGGTCGTTGACAAGTATGCTCCTGCTATGTTCGCAACATAAGCGCCGTCGAAGGAGGCTGGACGGAGCTAAAAATAGAACATTCTCCCAATGGCCAGTTCTTCCAACAACAAGGTGAAAAGGACTCATTGAATGAAATTACTTTTTGTTTCCCTTCCACGAGAGGAAGAATATTATTCCCACACACACGCACACAACCAAACGGCGTGTAAAAAGTTTGATGATGCCAACGACACATGGCGTTCCCAAGTGGTCACCCACCTAAGTACTAACCATGCCCGATGTTGCTTAACTTCGGTGATCGGACGAGAACCGGTGTTTTCAACATGGTATGGTCGTTGACAAGTATGCTCCTGCTATGTCCACAACATAAGCGCCGTCGAAGGAGGCTGCCAGGAGCTAAAAATAGAACTTTCTCACAATGGCCAGTTCTTCCAACAACAAGGTGAAAAGGACTCATTGAATGTAATTTCTTTTTGTTTCCCTTCCACGAGAGGAACAATATTATTCCCACACACACGCACACAACCAAACGGTGTGTAAAAAGTTTGAGGATGCCAACGACACATGGCGTTCCCAAGTGGTCACCCACCTAAGTACTAACCATGCCCGATGTTGCTTAACTTCGGTGATCGGACGAGAACCGGTGTTTTCAACATGGTATGGTCGTTGACAAGTATGCTCCTGCTATGTTCGCAACATAAGCGCCGTCGAAGGAGCCTGCCAGGAGCTAAAAATAGAACATTCTCACAATGGCCAGTTCTTCCAACAACAAGGCAAAAAGGACTCATTGAATGTAATTTCTTTTTGTTTCCCTGCCACGAGAGGAAGAATATTATTCCCACACACACGCATACAACCAAACGGCGTGTAAAAAGTTTGAGGATGCCAACGACACATGGCGTTCCCAAGTGGTCACCCACCTAAGTACTAACCATGCCCGATGTTGCTTAACTTCGGTGATCGGACGAGAACCGGTGTTTTCAACATGGTATGGTCGTTGACAAGTATGCTCCTGCTATGTCCGCAACATAAGCGCCGTCGAAGGAGGCTGCCAGGAGCTAAAAATAGAACATTCTCACAATGCCCAGTTCTTCCAACAACAAGGTGAAAAGGACTCATTGAATGTAATTTCTTTTTGTTTCCCTTCCACGAGAGGAAGAATATTATTCCCACACACACGCATACAACCAAACGGCGTGTAAAAAGTTTGAGGATGCCAACGACACATGGCGTTCCCAAGTGGTCACCCACCTAAGTACTAACCATGCCCGATGTTGCTTAACTTCGGTGATCGGACGAGAACCGGTGTTTTCAACATGGTATGGTCGTTGACAAGTATGCTCCTGCTATGTCCGCAACATAAACGCCGTCGAAGGAGGCTGCCAGGAGCTAAAAATAGAACATTCTCACAATGGCCAGTTCTTCCAACAACAAGGTGAAAAGGACTCATTGAATGAAATTTCTTTTTGTTTCCCTTCCACGAGAGGAAGAATATTATTCCCACACACACGCATACAACCAAACGGCGTGTAAAAAGTTTGAGGATGCCAACGACACATGGCGTTCCCAAGTGGTCACCCACCTAAGTACTAACCATGCCCGATGTTGCTTAACTTCGGTGATCGGACGAGAACCGGTGTTTTCAACATGGTATGGTCGTTGACAAGTATGCTCCTGCTATGTTCGCAACATAAGCGCCGTCGAAGGAGCCTGCCAGGAGCTAAAAATAGAACTTTCTCACAATGGCCAGTTCTTCCAACAACAAGGTGAAAAGGACTCATTGAATGTAATTTCTTTTTGTTTCCCTTCCACGAGAGGAACAATATTATTCCCACACACACGCACACAACCAAACGGTATGTAAAAAGTTTGAGGATGCCAACGACACATGGCGTTCCCAAGTGGTCACCCACCTAAGTACTAACCATGCCCGATGTTGCTTAACTTCGGTGATCGGACGAGAACCGGTGTTTTCAACATGGTATGGTCGTTGACAAGTATGCTCCTGCTATGTCCGCAACATAAGCGCCGTCGAAGGAGGCTGCCAGGAGCTAAAAATAGAACATTCTCACAATGTTCAGTTCTTCCAACAACAAGGCAAAAAGGACTCATTGAATGTAATTTCTTTTTGTTTCCCTTCCACGAGAGGAAGAATATTATTCCCACACACACGCACACAACCAAACGGCGTGTAAAAAGTTTGAGGATGCCAACGACACATGGCGTTCCCAAGTGGTCACCCACCTAAGTACTAACCATGCCCGATGTTGCTTAACTTCGGTGATCGGACGAGAACCGGTGTTTTCAACATGGTATGGTCGTTGACAAGTATGCTCCTGCTATGTCCGCAACATAAGCGTCGTCGAAGGAGGCTGGACGGAGCTAAAAATAGAACATTCTTACAATGGCCAGTTCTTCCAACAACAAGGCAAAAAGGACTCATTGAATGAAATTTCTTTTTGTTTCCCTTCCACGAGAGGAACAATATTATTCCCACACACACGCACACAACCAAACGGCGTGTAAAAAGTTTGAGGATGCCAACGACACATGGCGTTCCCAAGTGGTCACCCACCTAAGTACTAACCATGCCCGATGTTGCTTAACTTCGGTGATCGGACGAGAACCGGTGTTTTCAACATGGTATGGTCGTTGACAAGTATGCTCCTGCTATGTCCGCAACATAAGCGTCGTCGAAGGAGGCTGGACGGAGCTAAAAATAGAACATTCTCACAATGGCCAGTTCTTCCAACAACAAGGCAAAAAGGACTCATTGAATGAAATTTCTTTTTGTTTCCCTTCCACGAGAGGAACAATATTATTCCCACACACACGCACACAACCAAACGGCGTGTAAAAAGTTTGAGGATGCCAACGACACATGGCGTTCCCAAGTGGTCACCCACCTAAGTACTAACCATGCCCGATGTTGCTTAACTTCGGTGATCGGACGAGAACCGGTGTTTTCAACATGGTATGGTCGTTGACAAGTATGCTCCTGCTATGTCCGCAACATAAGCGTCGTCGAAGGAGGCTGGACGGAGCTAAAAATAGAACATTCTCCCAATGGCCAGTTCTTCCAACAACAAGGTGAAAAGGACTCATTGAATGAAATTACTTTTTGTTTCCCTTCCACGAGAGGAAGAATATTATTCCCACACACACGCACACAACCAAACGGCGTGTAAAAAGTTTGATGATGCCAACGACACATGGCGTTCCCAAGTGGTCACCCACCTAAGTACTAACCATGCCCGATGTTGCTTAACTTCGGTGATCGGACGAGAACCGGTGTTTTCAACATGGTATGGTCGTTGACAAGTATGCTCCTGCTATGTCCGCAACATAAGCGCCGTCGAAGGAGGCTGGACGGAGCTAAAAATAGAACATTCTCACAATGTTCAGTTCTTCCAACAACAAGGCAAAAAGGACTCATTGAATGTAATTTCTTTTTGTTTCCCTTCCACGTGAGGAAGAATATTATTCCCACACACACGCATACAACCAAACGGCGTGTAAAAAGTTTGAGGATGCCAACGACACATGGCGTTCCCAAGTGGTCACCCACCTAAGTACTAACCATGCCCGATGTTGCTTAACTTCGGTGATCGGACGAGAACCGGTGTTTTCAACATGGTATGGTCGTTGACAAGTATGCTCCTGCTATGTCCGCAACATAAGCGCCGTCGAAGGAGGCTGCCAGGAGCTAAAAATAGAACATTCTCACAATGGCCAGTTCTTCCAACAACAAGGCAAAAAGGACTCATTGAATGTAATTTCTTTTTGTTTCCCTTCCACGAGAGGAATAATATTATTCCCACACACACGCACACAACCAAACGGCGTGTAAAAAGTTTGAGGATGCCAACGACACATGGCGTTCCCAAGTGGTCACCCACCTAAGTACTAACCATGCCCGATGTTGCTTAACTTCGGTGATCGGACGAGAACCGGTGTTTTCAACATGGTATGGTCGTTGACAAGTATGCTCCTGCTATGTCCGCAACATAAGCGTCGTCGAAGGAGGCTGGACGGAGCTAAAAATAGAACATTCTCACAATGGCAATTTCTTCCAATAACAAGGTGAAAAGGACTCATCGAATTAAATTACTTTTTGTTTCCCTTCCACGAGAGGAACAATATTATTCCCACACACACGCACACAACCAAACGGCGTGTAAAAAGTTTGAGGATGCCAACGACACATGGCGTTCCCAAGTGGTCACCCACCTAAGTACTAACCATGCCCGATGTTGCTTAACTTCGGTGATCGGACGAGAACCGGTGTTTTCAACATGGTATGGTCGTTGACAAGTATGCTCCTGCTATGTTCGCAACATAAGCGTCGTCGAAGGAGGCTGGACGGAGCTAAAAATAGAACATTCTCACAATGGCAATTTCTTCCAATAACAAGGTGAAAAGGACTCATCGAATTAAATTACTTTTTGTTTCCCTTCCACGAGAGGAAGAATATTATTCCCACACACACGCACACAACCAAACGGCGTGTAAAAAGTTTGAGGATGCCAACGACACATGGCGTTCCCAAGTGGTCACCCACCTAAGTACTAACCATGCCCGATGTTGCTTAACTTCGGTGATCGGACGAGAACCGGTGTTTTCAACATGGTATGGTCGTTGACAAGTATGCTCCTGCTATGTTCGCAACATAAGCGCCGTCGAAGGAGGCTGCCAGGAGCTAAAAATAGAACATTCTCACAATGGCCAGTTCTTCCAACAACAAGGCAAAAAGGACTCATTGAATGTAATTTCTTTTTGTTTCCCTGCCACGAGAGGAAGAATATTATTCCCACACACACGCATACAACCAAACGGCGTGTAAAAAGTTTGAGGATGCCAACGACACATGGCGTTCCCAAGTGGTCACCCACCTAAGTACTGTACTAACCATGCCCGATGTTGCTTAACTTCGGTGATCGGACGAGAACCGGTGTTTTCAACATGGTATGGTCGTTGACAAGTATGCTCCTGCTATGTCCGCAACATAAGCGCCGTCGAAGGAGGCTGCCAGGAGCTAAAAATAGAACATTCTCACAATGCCCAGTTCTTCCAACAACAAGGTGAAAAGGACTCATTGAATGTAATTTCTTTTTGTTTCCCTTCCACGAGAGGAAGAATATTATTCCCACACACACGCATACAACCAAACGGCGTGTAAAAAGTTTGAGGATGCCAACGACACATGGCGTTCCCAAGTGGTCACCCACCTAAGTACTAACCATGCCCGATGTTGCTTAACTTCGGTGATCGGACGAGAACCGGTGTTTTCAACATGGTATGGTCGTTGACAAGTATGCTCCTGCTATGTCCGCAACATAAGCGCCGTCGAAGGAGGCTGGACGGAGCTAAAAATAGAACATTCTCCCAATGGCCAGTTCTTCCAACAACAAGGTGAAAAGGACTCATTGAATGAAATTACTTTTTGTTTCCCTTCCACGAGAGGAAGAATATTATTCCCACACACACGCACACAACCAAACGGCGTGTAAAAAGTTTGATGATGCCAACGACACATGGCGTTCCCAAGTGGTCACCCACCTAAGTACTAACCATGCCCGATGTTGCTTAACTTCGGTGATCGGACGAGAACCGGTGTTTTCAACATGGTATGGTCGTTGACAAGTATGCTCCTGCTATGTCCGCAACATAAGCGCCGTCGAAGGAGGCTGGACGGAGCTAAAAATAGAACATTCTCACAATGTTCAGTTCTTCCAACAACAAGGCAAAAAGGACTCATTGAATGTAATTTCTTTTTGTTTCCCTTCCACGTGAGGAAGAATATTATTCCCACACACACGCATACAACCAAACGGCGTGTAAAAAGTTTGAGGATGCCAACGACACATGGCGTTCCCAAGTGGTCACCCACCTAAGTACTAACCATGCCCGATGTTGCTTAACTTCGGTGATCGGACGAGAACCGGTGTTTTCAACATGGTATGGTCGTTGACAAGTATGCTCCTGCTATGTTCGCAACATAAGCGCCGTCGAAGGAGGCTGCCAGGAGCTAAAAATAGAACATTCTCACAATGGCCAGTTCTTCCAACAACAAGGCAAAAAGGACTCATTGAATGTAATTTCTTTTTGTTTCCCTTCCACGTGAGGAATAATATTATTCCCACACACACGCACACAACCAAACGGCGTGTAAAAAGTTTGAGGATGCCAACGACACATGGCGTTCCCAAGTGGTCACCCACCTAAGTACTAACCATGCCCGATGTTGCTTAACTTCGGTGATCGGACGAGAACCGGTGTTTTCAACATGGTATGGTCGTTGACAAGTATGCTCCTGCTATGTCCGCAACATAAGCGTCGTCGAAGGAGGCTGGACGGAGCTAAAAATAGAACATTCTCACAATGGCAATTTCTTCCAATAACAAGGTGAAAAGGACTCATCGAATTAAATTACTTTTTGTTTCCCTTCCACGAGAGGAACAATATTATTCCCACACACACGCACACAACCAAACGGCGTGTAAAAAGTTTGAGGATGCCAACGACACATGGCGTTCCCAAGTGGTCACCCACCTAAGTACTAACCATGCCCGATGTTGCTTAACTTCGGTGATCGGACGAAAACCGGTGTTTTCAACATGGTATGGTCGTTGACAAGTATGCTCCTGCTATGTCCGCAACATAAGCGTCGTCGAAGGAGGCTGCCAGGAGCTAACAATAGAACATTCTCACAATGGCCAGTTCTTCCAACAAAAAGGCAAAAAGGACTCATTGAATGTAATTTCTTTTTGTTTCCCTTCCACGAGAGGAATAATATTATTCCCACACACACGCACACAACCAAACGGCGTGTAAAAAGTTTGAGGATGCCAACGACACATGGCGTTCCCAAGTGGTCACCCACCTAAGTACTAAAACCATGCCCGATGTTGCTTAACTTCGGTGATCGGACGAGAACCGGTGTTTTCAACATGGTATGGTCGTTGACAAGTATGCTCCTGCTATGTCCGCAACATAAGCGTCGTCGAAGGAGGCTGCCAGGAGCTAACAATAGAACATTCTCACAATGGCCAGTTCTTCCAACAAAAAGGCAAAAAGGACTCATTGAATGTAATTACTTTTTGTTTCCCTTCCACGAGAGGAACAATATTATTCCCACACACACGCACACAACCAAACGGCGTGTAAAAAGTTTGAGGATGCCAACGACACATGGCGTTCCCAAGTGGTCACCCACCTAAGTACTAACCATGCCCGATGTTGCTTAACTTCGGTGATCGGACGAGAACCGGTGTTTTCAACATGGTATGGTCGTTGACAAGTATGCTCCTGCTATGTCCGCAACATAAGCGTCGTCGAAGGAGGCTGGACGGAGCTAAAAATAGAACATTCTCACAATGGCCAGTTCTTCCAACAAAAAGGCAAAAAGGACTCATTGAATGTAATTTCTTTTTGTTTCCCTTCCACGAGAGGAATAATATTATTCCCACACACACGCACACAACCAAACGGCGTGTAAAAAGTTTGAGGATGCCAACGACACATGGCGTTCCCAAGTGGTCACCCACCTAAATACTAACCATGCCCGATGTTGCTTAACTTCGGTGATCGGACGAGAACCGGTGTTTTCAACATGGTATGGTCGTTGACAAGTATGCTCCTGCTATGTCCGCAACATAAGCGCCGTCGAAGGAGGCTGGACGGAGCTAAAAATAGAACATTCTCACAATGTTCAGTTCTTCCAACAACAAGGTGAAAAGGACTCATTTAATGAAACTACTTTTTGTTTCCCTTCCAAGAGAGGAACAATATTATTCCCACACACACGCATTCAACCAAACGGTGTGTAAAAAAGTTTGAGGATGCCAACACGACACATGGCGTTCCCAAGTGGTCACCCACCTAAGTACTAACCATGCCCGATGTTGCTTAACTTCGGTGATCGGACGAGAACCGGTGTTTTCAACATGGTATGGTCGTTGACAAGTATGCTCCTGCTATGTCCGCAACATAAGCGTCGTCGAAGGAGGCTGCCAGGAGCTAACAATAGAACATTCTCACAATGGCCAGTTCTTCCAACAAAAAGGCAAAAAGGACTCATTGAATGTAATTTCTTTTTGTTTCCCTTCCACGAGAGGAACAATATTATTCCCACACACACGCACACAACCAAACGGCGTGTAAAAAGTTTGAGGATGCCAACGACACATGGCGTTCCCAAGTGGTCACCCACCTAAGTACTAACCATGCCCGATGTTGCTTAACTTCGGTGATCGGACGAGAACCGGTGTTTTCAACATGGTATGGTCGTTGACAAGTATGCTCCTGCTATGTCCGCAACATAAGCGTCGTCGAAGGAGGCTGGACGGAGCTAAAAATAGAACATTCTCACAATGGCCAGTTCTTCCAACAAAAAGGCAAAAAGGACTCATTGAATGTAATTTCTTTTTGTTTCCCTTCCACGAGAGGAATAATATTATTCCCACACACACGCACACAACCAAACGGCGTGTAAAAAAGTTTGAGGATGCCAACGACACATGGCGTTCCCAAGTGGTCACCCACCTAAGTACTAACCATGCCCGATGTTGCTTAACTTCGGTGATCGGACGAGAACCGGTGTTTTCAACATGGTATGGTCGTTGACAAGTATGCTCCTGCTATGTTCGCAACATAAGCGCCGTCGAAGGAGCCTGCCAGGAGCTAAAAATAGAACATTCTCACAATGTTCAGTTCTTCCAACAACAAGGCAAAAAGGACTCATCGAATGAAATTACTTTTTGTTTCCCTTCCACGAGAGGAATAATATTATTCCCACACACACGCATACAACCAAACGGCGTGTAAAAAGTTTGAGGATGCCAACGACACATGGCGTTCCCAAGTGGTCACCCACCTAAGTACTAACCATGCCCGATGTTGCTTAACTTCGGTGATCGGACGAGAACCGGTGTTTTCAACATGGTATGGTCGTTGACAAGTATGTTGCTGCTATGTTCGCAACATAAGCGCCGTCGAAGGAGGCTGGACGGAGCTAAAAATAGAACATTCTCACAATGGCCAGTTCTTCCAACAAAAAGGCAAAAAGGACTCATTGAATGTAATTTCTTTTTGTTTCCCTTCCACGAGAGGAACAATATTATTCCCACACACACGCACACAACCAAACGGCGTGTAAAAAGTTTGAGGATGCCAACGACACATGGCGTTCCCAAGTGGTCACCCACCTAAGTACTAACCATGCCCGATGTTGCTTAACTTCGGTGATCGGACGAGAACCGGTGTTTTCAACATGGTATGGTCGTTGACAAGTATGCTCCTGCTATGTCCGCAACATAAGCGTCGTCGAAGGAGGCTGGACGGAGCTAAAAATAGAACATTCTCACAATGGCAATTTCTTCCAATAACAAGGTGAAAAGGACTCATCGAATTAAATTACTTTTTGTTTCCCTTCCACGAGAGGAACAATATTATTCCCACACACACGCACACAACCAAACGGCGTGTAAAAAGTTTGAGGATGCCAACGACACATGGCGTTCCCAAGTGGTCACCCACCTAAGTACTAACCATGCCCGATGTTGCTTAACTTCGGTGATCGGACGAGAACCGGTGTTTTCAACATGGTATGGTCGTTGACAAGTATGCTCCTGCTATGTCCGCAACATAAGCGCCGTCGAAGGAGGCTGCCAGGAGCTAAAAATAGAACATTCTCACAATGGCCAGTTCTTCCAACAACAAGGTGAAAAGGACTTATCGAATGAAATTTCTGTTTGTTTCCCTTCCACGAGAGGAACAATATTATTCCCACACACACGCACACAACCAAACGGCGTGTAAAAAGTTTGAGGATGCCAACGACACATGGCGTTCCCAAGTGGTCACCCACCTAAGTACTAACCATGCCCGATGTTGCTTAACTTCGGTGATCGGACGAGAACCGGTGTTTTCAACATGGTATGGTCGTTGACAAGTATCCTCCTGCTATGTCCGCAACATAAGCGCCGTCGAAGGAGGCTGCCAGGAGCTAAAAATAGAACATTCTCACAATGGCCAGTTCTTCCAACAACAAGGCAAAAAGGACTCATTGAATGTAATTTCTTTTTGTTTCCCTTCCACGAGAGGAATAATATTATTCCCACACACACGCACACAACCAAACGGCGTGTAAAAAGTTTGAGGATGCCAACGACACATGGCGTTCCCAAGTGGTCACCCACCTAAGTACTAACCATGCCCGATGTTGCTTAACTTCGGTGATCGGACGAGAACCGGTGTTTTCAACATGGTATGGTCGTTGACAAGTATGCTCCTGCTATGTTCGCAACATAAGCGTCGTCGAAGGAGGCTACCAGGAGCTAACAATAGAACATTCTCACAATGGCCAGTTCTTCCAACAAAAAGGCAAAAAGGACTCATTGAATGTAATTTCTTTTTGTTTCCCTTCCACGAGAGGAATAATATTATTCCCACACACACGCACACAACCAAACGGCGTGTAAAAAGTTTGAGGATGCCAACGACACATGGCGTTCCCAAGTGGTCACCCACCTAAGTACTAACCATGCCCGATGTTGCTTAACTTCGGTGATCGGACGAGAACCGGTGTTTTCAACATGGTATGGTCGTTGACAAGTATGCTCCTGCTATGTCCGCAACATAAGCACCGTCGAAGGAGGCTGGACGGAGCTAAAAATAGAACTTTCTCACACACCGGTGTTTTCAACATGGTATGGTCGTTGACAAGTATGCTCCTGCTATGTTCGCAACATAAGCGCCGTCGAAGGAGGCTGGACGGAGCTAAAAATAGAACATTCTCACAATGTTCAGTTCTTCCAACAACAAGGTGAAAAGGACTCATTGAATGTAATTTCTTTTTGTTTCCCTTCCACGTGAGGAACAATATTATTCCCACACACACGCATTCAACCAAACGGCGTGTAAAAAGTTTGAGGATGCCAACGACACATGGCGTTCCCAAGTGGTCACCCACCTAAGTACTAACCATGCCCGATGTTGCTTAACTTCGGTGATCGGACGAGAACCGGTGTTTTCAACATGGTATGGTCGTTGACAAGTATGCTCCTGCTATGTCCGCAACATAAGCGTCGTCGAAGGAGGCTGGACGGAGCTAAAAATAGAACATTCTCACAATGGCCAGTTCTTCCAACAAAAAGGCTAAAAGGACTCATTGAATGTAATTTCTTTTTGTTTCCCTTCCACGAGAGGAATAATATTATTCCCACACACACGCACACAACCAAACGGCGTGTAAAAAGTTTGAGGATGCCAACGACACATGGCGTTCCCAAGTGGTCACCCACCTAAGTACTAAAACCATGCCCGATGTTGCTTAACTTCGGTGATCGGACGAGAACCGGTGTTTTCAACATGGTATGGTCGTTGACAAGTATGCTCCTGCTATGTCCGCAACATAAGCGTCGTCGAAGGAGGCTGCCAGGAGCTAACAATAGAACATTCTCACAATGGCCAGTTCTTCCAACAAAAAGGCAAAAAGGACTCATCGAATGTAATTTCTTTTTGTTTCCCTTCCACGAGAGGAACAATATTATTCCCACACACACGCACACAACCAAACGGCGTGTAAAAAGTTTGAGGATGCCAACGACACATGGCGTTCCCAAGTGGTCACCCACCTAAGTACTAACCATGCCCGATGTTGCTTAACTTCGGTGATCGGACGAGAACCGGTGTTTTCAACATGGTATGGTCGTTGACAAGTATGCTCCTGCTATGTCCGCAACATAAGCGTCGTCGAAGGAGGCTGGACGGAGCTAAAAATAGAACATTCTCACAATGGCCAGTTCTTCCAACAACAAGGTGAAAAGGACTCATTGAATGAAATTAATTTTTGTTTCCCTTCCACGTGAGGAACAATATTATTCCCACACACACGCACACAACCAAACGGCGTGTAAAAAGTTTTAGGATGCCAACGACACATGGCGTTCCCAAGTGGTCACCCACCTAAGTACTAACCATGCCCGATGTTGCTTAACTTCGGTGATCGGACGAGAACCGGTGTTTTCAACATGGTATGGTCGTTGACAAGTATGCTCCTGCTATGTCCGCAACATAAGCGTCGTCGAAGGAGGCTGGACGGAGCTAAAAATAGAACATTCTCACAATGGCCAGTTCTTCCAACAAAAAGGCAAAAAGGACTCATTGAATGTAATTTCTTTTTGTTTCCCTTCCACGAGAGGAACAATATTATTCCCACACACACGCACACAACCAAACGGCGTGTAAAAAAGTTTGAGGATGCCAACGACACATGGCGTTCCCAAGTGGTCACCCACCTAAGTACTAACCATGCCCGATGTTGCTTAACTTCGGTGATCGGACGAGAACCGGTGTTTTCAACATGGTATGGTCGTTGACAAGTATGCTCCTGCTATGTTCGCAACATAAGCGCCGTCGAAGGAGCCTGCCAGGAGCTAAAAATAGAACATTCTCACAATGTTCAGTTCTTCCAACAACAAGGCAAAAAGGACTCATCGAATGAAATTACTTTTTGTTTCCCTTCCACGTGAGGAAGAATATTATTCCCACACACACGCACACAACCAAACGGCGTGTAAAAAGCTTGAGGATGCCAACGACACATGGCGTTCCCAAGTGGTCACCCACCTAAGTACTAACCATGCCCGATGTTGCTTAACTTCGGTGATCGGACGAGAACCGGTGTTTTCAACATGGTATGGTCGTTGACAAGTATGTTGCTGCTATGTTCGCAACATAAGCGCCGTCGAAGGAGGCTGGACGGAGCTAAAAATAGAACATTCTCACAATGGCCAGTTCTTCCAACAACAAGGCAAAAAGGACTCATTGAATGTAATTTCTTTTTGTTTCCCTTCCACGAGAGGAATAATATTATTCCCACACACACGCACACAACCAAACGGCGTGTAAAAAGTTTGAGGATGCCAACGACACATGGCGTTCCCAAGTGGTCACCCACCTAAGTACTAACCATGCCCGATGTTGCTTAACTTCGGTGATCGGACGAGAACCGGTGTTTTCAACATGGTATGGTCGTTGACAAGTATGCTCCTGCTATGTCCGCAACATAAGCACCGTCGAAGGAGGCTGGACGGAGCTAAAAATAGAACTTTCTCACACACCGGTGTTTTCAACATGGTATGGTCGTTGACAAGTATGCTCCTGCTATGTTCGCAACATAAGCGCCGTCGAAGGAGGCTGGACGGAGCTAAAAATAGAACATTCTCACAATGGCCAGTTCTTCCAACAACAAGGTGAAAAGGACTCATTGAATGAAATTACTTTTTGTTTCCCTTCCACGAGAGGAAGAATATTATTCCCACACACACGCACACAACCAAACGGCGTGTAAAAAGTTTGATGATGCCAACGACACATGGCGTTCCCAAGTGGTCACCCACCTAAGTACTAACCATGCCCGATGTTGCTTAACTTCGGTGATCGGACGAGAACCGGTGTTTTCAACATGGTATGGTCGTTGACAAGTATGCTCCTGCTATGTCCGCAACATAAGCGCCGTCGAAGGAGGCTGGACGGAGCTAAAAATAGAACATTCTCACAATGTTCAGTTCTTCCAACAACAAGGCAAAAAGGACTCATTGAATGTAATTTCTTTTTGTTTCCCTTCCACGTGAGGAAGAATATTATTCCCACACACACGCATACAACCAAACGGCGTGTAAAAAGTTTGAGGATGCCAACGACACATGGCGTTCCCAAGTGGTCACCCACCTAAGTACTAACCATGCCCGATGTTGCTTAACTTCGGTGATCGGACGAGAACCGGTGTTTTCAACATGGTATGGTCGTTGACAAGTATGCTCCTGCTATGTTCGCAACATAAGCGCCGTCGAAGGAGGCTGCCAGGAGCTAAAAATAGAACATTCTCACAATGGCCAGTTCTTCCAACAACAAGGCAAAAAGGACTCATTGAATGTAATTTCTTTTTGTTTCCCTTCCACGAGAGGAATAATATTATTCCCACACACACGCACACAACCAAACGGCGTGTAAAAAGTTTGAGGATGCCAACGACACATGGCGTTCCCAAGTGGTCACCCACCTAAGTACTAACCATGCCCGATGTTGCTTAACTTCGGTGATCGGACGAGAACCGGTGTTTTCAACATGGTATGGTCGTTGACAAGTATGCTCCTGCTATGTCCGCAACATAAGCGTCGTCGAAGGAGGCTGGACGGAGCTAAAAATAGAACATTCTCACAATGGCCAGTTCTTCCAACAACAAGGCAAAAAGGACTTATCGAATGAAATTACTTTTTGTTTCCCTTCCACGAGAGGAAGAATATTATTCCCACACACACGCATTCAAACAAACGGTGTGTAAAAAAGTTTGAGGATGCCAACGACACATGGCGTTCCCAAGTGGTCACCCACCTAAGTACTAACCATGCCCGATGTTGCTTAACTTCGGTGATCGGACGAGAACCGGTGTTTTCAACATGGTATGGTCGTTGACAAGTATGCTCCTGCTATGTCCGCAACATAAGCGCCGTCGAAGGAGGCTGCCAGGAGCTAAAAATAGAACATTCTCACAATGTTCAGTTCTTCCAACAACAAGGTGAAAAGGACTCATTGAATGTAATTTCTTTTTGTTTCCCTTCCACGAGAGGAAGAATATTATTCCCACACACACGCATTCAACCAAACGGCGTGTAAAAAGTTTGAGGATGCCAACGACACATGGCGTTCCCAAGTGGTCACCCACCTAAGTACTAACCATGCCCGATGTTGCTTAACTTCGGTGATCGGACGAGAACCGGTGTTTTCAACATGGTATGGTCGTTGACAAGTATGCTCCTGCTATGTTCGCAACATAAGCGCCGTCGAAGGAGGCTGGACGGAGCTAAAAATAGAACATTCTCACAATGTTCAGTTCTTCCAACAACAAGGTGAAAAGGACTCATTGAATGTAATTTCTTTTTGTTTCCCTTCCACGAGAGGAACAATATTATTCCCACACACACGCACACAACCAAACGGCGTGTAAAAAGTTTGAGGATGCCAACGACACATGGCGTTCCCAAGTGGTCACCCACCTAAGTACTAACCATGCCCGATGTTGCTTAACTTCGGTGATCGGACGAGAACCGGTGTTTTCAACATGGTATGGTCGTTGACAAGTATGCTCCTGCTATGTCCGCAACATAAGCGTCGTCGAAGGAGGCTGGACGGAGCTAAAAATAGAACATTCTCACAATGGCCATTTCTTCCAACAACAAGGTGAAAAGGACTCATCGATTGAAATTACTTTTTGTTTCCCTTCCACGAGAGGAACAATATTATTCCCACACACACGCACACAACCAAACGGTGTGTAAAAAGTTTGAGGATGCCAACGACACATGGCGTTCCCAAGTGGTCACCCACCTAAGTACTAACCATGCCCGATGTTGCTTAACTTCGGTGATCGGACGAGAACCGGTGTTTTCAACATGGTATGGTCGTTGACAAGTATGCTCCTGCTATGTTCGCAACATAAACGCCGTCGAAGGAGGCTGGACGGAGCTAAAAATAGAATATTCTCACAATGTTCAGTTCTTCCAACAACAAGGTGAAAAGGACTCATCGAATGAAATTTCTTTTTGTTTCCCTTCCACGAGAGGAAGAATATTATTCCCACACACACGCATACAATCAAACGGCGTGTAAAAAAAGTTTGAGGATGCCAACGACACATGGCGTTCCCAAGTGGTCACCCACCTAAGTACTAACCATGCCCGATGTTGCTTAACTTCGGTGATCGGACGAGAACCGGTGTTTTCAACATGGTATGGTCGTTGACAAGTATGCTCCTGCTATGTCCGCAACATAAGCGCCGTCGAAGGAGGCTGGACGGAGCTAAAAATAGAACATTCTCACAATGGCCATTTCTTCCAACAACAAGGTGAAAAGGACTCATTGAATGTAATTTCTTTTTGTTTCCCTTCCACGAGAGGAAGAATATTATTCCCACACACACGCATTCAACCAAACGGCGTGTAAAAAGTTTGAGGATGCCAACGACACATGGCGTTCCCAAGTGGTCACCCACCTAAGTACTAACCATGCCCGATGTTGCTTAACTTCGGTGATCGGACGAGAACCGGTGTTTTCAACATGGTATGGTCGTTGACAAGTATGCTCCTGCTATGTCCGCAACATAAGCGTCGTCGAAGGAGGCTGGACGGAGCTAAAAATAGAACATTCTCACAATGTTCAGTTCTTCCAACAACAAGGTGAAAAGGCTCATTTAATGAAATTACTTTTTGTTTCCCTTCCACGAGAGGAAGAATATTATTCCCACACACACGCACACAACCAAACGGCGTGTAAAAAGTTTGAGGATGCCAACGACACATGGCGTTCCCAAGTGGTCACCCACCTAAGTACTAACCATGCCCGATGTTGCTTAACTTCGGTGATCGGACGAGAACCGGTGTTTTCAACATGGTATGGTCGTTGACAAGTATGCTCCTGCTATGTCCGCAACATAAGCGCCGTCGAAGGAGGCTGCCAGGAGCTAAAAATAGAACATTCTCACAATGTTCAGTTCTTCCAACAACAAGGTGAAAAGGACACATCGAATGAAATTACTTTTTGTTTCCCTTCCACGAGAGGAAGAATATTATTCCCACACACACGCACACAACCAAACGGTGTGTAAAAAGTTTGAGGATGCCAACGACACATGGCGTTCCCAAGTGGTCACCCACCTAAGTACTAACCATGCCCGATGTTGCTTAACTTCGGTGATCGGACGAGAACCGGTGTTTTCAACATGGTATGGTCGTTGACAAGTATGCTCCTGCTATGTCCGCAACATAAGCGTCGTCGAAGGAGGCTACCAGGAGCTAAAAATAGAACATTCTCACAATGGCCATTTCTTCCAACAACAAGGTGAAAAGGACTCATTGAATGTAATTTCTTTTTGTTTCCCTTCCACGAGAGGAACAATATTATTCCCACACACACGCACACAACCAAACGGCGTGTAAAAAGTTTGAGGATGCCAACGACACATGGCGTTCCCAAGTGGTCACCCACCTAAGTACTAACCATGCCCGATGTTGCTTAACTTCGGTGATCGGACGAGAACCGGTGTTTTCAACATGGTATGGTCGTTGACAAGTATGCTCCTGCTATGTCCGCAACATAAGCGCCGTCGAAGGAGGCTGCCAGGAGCTAAAAATAGAACATTCTCACAATGTTCAGTTCTTCCAACAACAAGGTGAAAAGGACACATCGAATGAAATTACTTTTTGTTTCCCTTCCACGTGAGGAAGAATATTATTCCCACACACACGCACACAACCAAACGGTGTGTAAAAAGTTTGAGGATGCCAACGACACATGGCGTTCCCAAGTGGTCACCCACCTAAGTACTAACCATGCCCGATGTTGCTTAACTTCGGTGATCGGACGAGAACCGGTGTTTTCAACATGGTATGGTCGTTGACAAGTATGCTCCTGCTATGTCCGCAACATAAGCGTCGTCGAAGGAGGCTGGACGGAGCTAAAAATAGAACATTCTCACAATGGCCATTTCTTCCAACAACAAGGTGAAAAGGACTCATTGAATGTAATTTCTTTTTGTTTCCCTTCCACGAGAGGAACAATATTATTCCCACACACACGCACACAACCAAACGGCGTGTAAAAAGTTTGAGGATGCCAACGACACATGGCGTTCCCAAGTGGTCACCCACCTAAGTACTAACCATGCCCGATGTTGCTTAACTTCGGTGATCGGACGAGAACCGGTGTTTTCAACATGGTATGGTCGTTGACAAGTATGCTCCTGCTATGTTCGCAACATAAACGCCGTCGAAGGAGGCTGAACGGAGCTAAAAATAGAATATTCTCACAATGTTCAGTTCTTCCAACAACAAGGTGAAAAGGACTCATCGAATGAAATTTCTTTTTGTTTCCCTTCCACGAGAGGAAGAATATTATTCCCACACACACGCACACAACCAAACGGCGTGTAAAAAAAGTTTGAGGATGCCAACGACACATGGCGTTCCCAAGTGGTCACCCACCTAAGTACTAACCATGCCCGATGTTGCTTAACTTCGGTGATCGGACGAGAACCGGTGTTTTCAACATGGTATGGTCGTTGACAAGTATGCTCCTGCTATGTCCGCAACATAAGCGCCGTCGAAGGAGGCTGGACGGAGCTAAAAATAGAACATTCTCACAATGGTCAGTTCTTCCAACAACAAGGCAAAAAGGACTCATTGAATGTAACTTCTTTTTGTTTCCCTTCCACGAGAGGAAGAATATTATTCCCACACACACGCACACAACCAAACGGCGTGTAAAAAGTTTGAGGATGCCAACGACACATGGCGTTCCCAAGTGGTCACCCACCTAAGTACTAACCATGCCCGATGTTGCTTAACTTCGGTGATCGGACGAGAACCGGTGTTTTCAACATGGTATGGTCGTTGACAAGTATGCTCCTGCTATGTCCGCAACATAAGCGCCGTCGAAGGAGGCTGGACGGAGCTAAAAATAGAACATTCTCACAATGTTCAGTTCTTCCAACAACAAGGTGAAAAGGACTCATTGAATGTAATTTCTTTTTGTTTCCCTTCCACGAGAGGAAGAATATTATTCCCACACACACGCATTCAACCAAACGGCGTGTAAAAAGTTTGAGGATGCCAACGACACATGGCGTTCCCAAGTGGTCACCCACCTAAGTACTAACCATGCCCGATGTTGCTTAACTTCGGTGATCGGACGAGAACCGGTGTTTTCAACATGGTATGGTCGTTGACAAGTATGCTCCTGCTATGTCCGCAACATAAGCGTCGTCGAAGGAGGCTGGACGGAGCTAAAAATAGAACATTCTCACAATGGCCATTTCTTGCAACAACAAGGTGAAAAGGACTCATCGATTGAAATTACTTTTTGTTTCCCTTCCACGAGAGGAACAATATTATTCCCACACACACGCACACAACCAAACGGTGTGTAAAAAGTTTGAGGATGCCAACGACACATGGCGTTCCCAAGTGGTCACCCACCTAAGTACTAACCATGCCCGATGTTGCTTAACTTCGGTGATCGGACGAGAACCGGTGTTTTCAACATGGTATGGTCGTTGACAAGTATGCTCCTGCTATGTTCGCAACATAAACGCCGTCGAAGGAGGCTGGACGGAGCTAAAAATAGAATATTCTCACAATGTTCAGTTCTTCCAACAACAAGGTGAAAAGGACTCATCGAATGAAATTTCTTTTTGTTTCCCTTCCACGAGAGGAAGAATATTATTCCCACACACACGCATACAATCAAACGGCGTGTAAAAAAAGTTTGAGGATGCCAACGACACATGGCGTTCCCAAGTGGTCACCCACCTAAGTACTAACCATGCCCGATGTTGCTTAACTTCGGTGATCGGACGAGAACCGGTGTTTTCAACATGGTATGGTCGTTGACAAGTATGCTCCTGCTATGTCCGCAACATAAGCGCCGTCGAAGGAGGCTGCCAGGAGCTAAAAATAGAACATTCTCACAATGTTCAGTTCTTCCAACAACAAGGCAAAAAGGACTTATCGAATGAAATTACTTTTTGTTTCCCTTCCACGTGAGGAAGAATATTATTCCCACACACACGCACACAACCAAACGGTGTGTAAAAAGTTTGAGGATGCCAACGACACATGGCGTTCCCAAGTGGTCACCCACCTAAGTACTAACCATGCCCGATGTTGCTTAACTTCGGTGATCGGACGAGAACCGGTGTTTTCAACATGGTATGGTCGTTGACAAGTATGCTCCTGCTATGTCCGCAACATAAGCGTCGTCGAAGGAGGCTGGACGGAGCTAAAAATAGAACATTCTCACAATGGCCATTTCTTCCAACAACAAGGTGAAAAGGACTCATTGAATGTAATTTCTTTTTGTTTCCCTTCCACGAGAGGAACAATATTATTCCCACACACACGCACACAACCAAACGGTGTGTAAAAAGTTTGAGGATGCCAACGACACATGGCGTTCCCAAGTGGTCACCCACCTAAGTACTAACCATGCCCGATGTTGCTTAACTTCGGTGATCGGACGAGAACCGGTGTTTTCAACATGGTATGGTCGTTGACAAGTATGCTCCTGCTATGTTCGCAACATAAACGCCGTCGAAGGAGGCTGGACGGAGCTAAAAATAGAATATTCTCACAATGTTCAGTTCTTCCAACAACAAGGTGAAAAGGACTCATCGAATGAAATTTCTTTTTGTTTCCCTTCCACGAGAGGAAGAATATTATTCCCACACACACGCACACAACCAAACGGCGTGTAAAAAAAGTTTGAGGATGCCAACGACACATGGCGTTCCCAAGTGGTCACCCCCACCTAAGTACTAACCATGCCCGATGTTGCTTAACTTCGGTGATCGGACGAGAACCGGTGTTTTCAACATGGTATGGTCGTTGACAAGTATGCTCCTGCTATGTCCGCAACATAAGCGCCGTCGAAGGAGGCTGGACGGAGCTAAAAATAGAACATTCTCACAATGGCCAGTTCTTCCAACAACAAGGCAAAAAGGACTTATCGAATGAAATTACTTTTTGTTTCCCTTCCACGAGAGGAAGAATATTATTCCCACACACACGCATTCAAACAAACGGTGTGTAAAAAAGTTTGAGGATGCCAACGACACATGGCGTTCCCAAGTGGTCACCCACCTAAGTACTAACCATGCCCGATGTTGCTTAACTTCGGTGATCGGACGAGAACCGGTGTTTTCAACATGGTATGGTCGTTGACAAGTATGCTCCTGCTATGTCCGCAACATAAGCGCCGTCGAAGGAGGCTGCCAGGAGCTAAAAATAGAACATTCTCACAATGTTCAGTTCTTCCAACAACAAGGTGAAAAGGACTCATTGAATGTAATTTCTTTTTGTTTCCCTTCCACGAGAGGAAGAATATTATTCCCACACACACGCATTCAACCAAACGGCGTGTAAAAAGTTTGAGGATGCCAACGACACATGGCGTTCCCAAGTGGTCACCCACCTAAGTACTAACCATGCCCGATGTTGCTTAACTTCGGTGATCGGACGAGAACCGGTGTTTTCAACATGGTATGGTCGTTGACAAGTATGCTCCTGCTATGTTCGCAACATAAGCGCCGTCGAAGGAGGCTGGACGGAGCTAAAAATAGAACATTCTCACAATGTTCAGTTCTTCCAACAACAAGGTGAAAAGGACTCATTGAATGTAATTTCTTTTTGTTTCCCTTCCACGAGAGGAACAATATTATTCCCACACACACGCACACAACCAAACGGCGTGTAAAAAGTTTGAGGATGCCAACGACACATGGCGTTCCCAAGTGGTCACCCACCTAAGTACTAACCATGCCCGATGTTGCTTAACTTCGGTGATCGGACGAGAACCGGTGTTTTCAACATGGTATGGTCGTTGACAAGTATGCTCCTGCTATGTCCGCAACATAAGCGCCGTCGAAGGAGGCTGGACGGAGCTAAAAATAGAACATTCTCACAATGGCCATTTCTTCCAACAACAAGGTGAAAAGGACTCATTTAATGAAATTTCTTTTTGTTTCCCTTCCACGAGAGGAACAATATTATTCCCACACACACGCACACAACCAAACGGCGTGTAAAAAGTTTGAGGATGCCAACGACACATGGCGTTCCCAAGTGGTCACCCACCTAAGTACTAACCATGCCCGATGTTGCTTAACTTCGGTGATCGGACGAGAACCGGTGTTTTCAACATGGTATGGTCGTTGACAAGTATGCTCCTGCTATGTCCGCAACATAAGCGTCGTCGAAGGAGGCTGGACGGAGCTAAAAATAGAACATTCTCACAATGGCCATTTCTTCCAACAACAAGGTGAAAAGGACTCATCGATTGAAATTACTTTTTGTTTCCTTTCCACGAGAGGAACAATATTATTCCCACACACACGCACACAACCAAACGGTGTGTAAAAAGTTTGAGGATGCCAACGACACATGGCGTTCCCAAGTGGTCACCCACCTAAGTACTAACCATGCCCGATGTTGCTTAACTTCGGTGATCGGACGAGAACCGGTGTTTTCAACATGGTATGGTCGTTGACAAGTATGCTCCTGCTATGTTCGCAACATAAACGCCGTCGAAGGAGGCTGGACGGAGCTAAAAATAGAATATTCTCACAATGTTCAGTTCTTCCAACAACAAGGTGAAAAGGACTCATCGAATGAAATTTCTTTTTGTTTCCCTTCCACGAGAGGAAGAATATTATTCCCACACACACGCATACAATCAAACGGCGTGTAAAAAAAGTTTGAGGATGCCAACGACACATGGCGTTCCCAAGTGGTCACCCACCTAAGTACTAACCATGCCCGATGTTGCTTAACTTCGGTGATCGGACGAGAACCGGTGTTTTCAACATGGTATGGTCGTTGACAAGTATGCTCCTGCTATGTCCGCAACATAAGCGCCGTCGAAGGAGGCTGGACGGAGCTAAAAATAGAACATTCTCACAATGGCCATTTCTTCCAACAACAAGGTGAAAAGGACTCATTGAATGTAATTTCTTTTTGTTTCCCTTCCACGAGAGGAAGAATATTATTCCCACACACACGCATTCAACCAAACGGCGTGTAAAAAGTTTGAGGATGCCAACGACACACATGGCGTTCCCAAGTGGTCACCCACCTAAGTACTAACCATGCCCGATGTTGCTTAACTTCGGTGATCGGACGAGAACCGGTGTTTTCAACATGGTATGGTCGTTGACAAGTATGCTCCTGCTATGTCCGCAACATAAGCGTCGTCGAAGGAGGCTGGACGGAGCTAAAAATAGAACATTCTCACAATGTTCAGTTCTTCCAACAACAAGGTGAAAAGGCTCATTTAATGAAATTACTTTTTGTTTCCCTTCCACGAGAGGAAGAATATTATTCCCACACACACGCACACAACCAAACGGCGTGTAAAAAGTTTGAGGATGCCAACGACACATGGCGTTCCCAAGTGGTCACCCACCTAAGTACTAACCATGCCCGATGTTGCTTAACTTCGGTGATCGGACGAGAACCGGTGTTTTCAACATGGTATGGTCGTTGACAAGTATGCTCCTGCTATGTCCGCAACATAAGCGCCGTCGAAGGAGGCTGCCAGGAGCTAAAAATAGAACATTCTCACAATGTTCAGTTCTTCCAACAACAAGGTGAAAAGGACACATCGAATGAAATTACTTTTTGTTTCCCTTCCACGAGAGGAAGAATATTATTCCCACACACACGCACACAACCAAACGGCGTGTAAAAAAAGTTTGAGGATGCCAACGACACATGGCGTTCCCAAGTGGTCACCCCCACCTAAGTACTAACCATGCCCGATGTTGCTTAACTTCGGTGATCGGACGAGAACCGGTGTTTTCAACATGGTATGGTCGTTGACAAGTATGCTCCTGCTATGTCCGCAACATAAGCGCCGTCGAAGGAGGCTGGACGGAGCTAAAAATAGAACATTCTCACAATGGCCAGTTCTTCCAACAACAAGGCAAAAAGGACTTATCGAATGAAATTACTTTTTGTTTCCCTTCCACGAGAGGAAGAATATTATTCCCACACACACGCATTCAAACAAACGGTGTGTAAAAAAGTTTGAGGATGCCAACGACACATGGCGTTCCCAAGTGGTCACCCACCTAAGTACTAACCATGCCCGATGTTGCTTAACTTCGGTGATCGGACGAGAACCGGTGTTTTCAACATGGTATGGTCGTTGACAAGTATGCTCCTGCTATGTTCGCAACATAAGCGCCGTCGAAGGAGGCTGGACGGAGCTAAAAATAGAACATTCTCACAATGTTCAGTTCTTCCAACAACAAGGTGAAAAGGACTCATTGAATGTAATTTCTTTTTGTTTCCCTTCCACGAGAGGAACAATATTATTCCCACACACACGCACACAACCAAACGGCGTGTAAAAAGTTTGAGGATGCCAACGACACATGGCGTTCCCAAGTGGTCACCCACCTAAGTACTAACCATGCCCGATGTTGCTTAACTTCGGTGATCGGACGAGAACCGGTGTTTTCAACATGGTATGGTCGTTGACAAGTATGCTCCTGCTATGTCCGCAACATAAGCGCCGTCGAAGGAGGCTGGACGGAGCTAAAAATAGAACATTCTCACAATGGCCATTTCTTCCAACAACAAGGTGAAAAGGACTCATTTAATGAAATTTCTTTTTGTTTCCCTTCCACGAGAGGAACAATATTATTCCCACACACACGCACACAACCAAACGGCGTGTAAAAAGTTTGAGGATGCCAACGACACATGGCGTTCCCAAGTGGTCACCCACCTAAGTACTAACCATGCCCGATGTTGCTTAACTTCGGTGATCGGACGAGAACCGGTGTTTTCAACATGGTATGGTCGTTGACAAGTATGCTCCTGCTATGTCCGCAACATAAGCGTCGTCGAAGGAGGCTGGACGGAGCTAAAAATAGAACATTCTCACAATGGCCATTTCTTCCAACAACAAGGTGAAAAGGACTCATCGATTGAAATTACTTTTTGTTTCCTTTCCACGAGAGGAACAATATTATTCCCACACACACGCACACAACCAAACGGTGTGTAAAAAGTTTGAGGATGCCAACGACACATGGCGTTCCCAAGTGGTCACCCACCTAAGTACTAACCATGCCCGATGTTGCTTAACTTCGGTGATCGGACGAGAACCGGTGTTTTCAACATGGTATGGTCGTTGACAAGTATGCTCCTGCTATGTTCGCAACATAAACGCCGTCGAAGGAGGCTGGACGGAGCTAAAAATAGAATATTCTCACAATGTTCAGTTCTTCCAACAACAAGGTGAAAAGGACTCATCGAATGAAATTTCTTTTTGTTTCCCTTCCACGAGAGGAAGAATATTATTCCCACACACACGCATACAATCAAACGGCGTGTAAAAAAAGTTTGAGGATGCCAACGACACATGGCGTTCCCAAGTGGTCACCCACCTAAGTACTAACCATGCCCGATGTTGCTTAACTTCGGTGATCGGACGAGAACCGGTGTTTTCAACATGGTATGGTCGTTGACAAGTATGCTCCTGCTATGTCCGCAACATAAGCGCCGTCGAAGGAGGCTGGACGGAGCTAAAAATAGAACATTCTCACAATGGCCATTTCTTCCAACAACAAGGTGAAAAGGACTCATTGAATGTAATTTCTTTTTGTTTCCCTTCCACGAGAGGAAGAATATTATTCCCACACACACGCATTCAACCAAACGGCGTGTAAAAAGTTTGAGGATGCCAACGACACACATGGCGTTCCCAAGTGGTCACCCACCTAAGTACTAACCATGCCCGATGTTGCTTAACTTCGGTGATCGGACGAGAACCGGTGTTTTCAACATGGTATGGTCGTTGACAAGTATGCTCCTGCTATGTCCGCAACATAAGCGTCGTCGAAGGAGGCTGGACGGAGCTAAAAATAGAACATTCTCACAATGTTCAGTTCTTCCAACAACAAGGTGAAAAGGCTCATTTAATGAAATTACTTTTTGTTTCCCTTCCACGAGAGGAAGAATATTATTCCCACACACACGCACACAACCAAACGGCGTGTAAAAAGTTTGAGGATGCCAACGACACATGGCGTTCCCAAGTGGTCACCCACCTAAGTACTAACCATGCCCGATGTTGCTTAACTTCGGTGATCGGACGAGAACCGGTGTTTTCAACATGGTATGGTCGTTGACAAGTATGCTCCTGCTATGTCCGCAACATAAGCGCCGTCGAAGGAGGCTGCCAGGAGCTAAAAATAGAACATTCTCACAATGTTCAGTTCTTCCAACAACAAGGTGAAAAGGACACATCGAATGAAATTACTTTTTGTTTCCCTTCCACGAGAGGAAGAATATTATTCCCACACACACGCACACAACCAAACGGTGTGTAAAAAGTTTGAGGATGCCAACGACACATGGCGTTCCCAAGTGGTCACCCACCTAAGTACTAACCATGCCCGATGTTGCTTAACTTCGGTGATCGGACGAGAACCGGTGTTTTCAACATGGTATGGTCGTTGACAAGTATGCTCCTGCTATGTCCGCAACATAAGCGTCGTCGAAGGAGGCTACCAGGAGCTAAAAATAGAACATTCTCACAATGGCCATTTCTTCCAACAACAAGGTGAAAAGGACTCATTGAATGTAATTTCTTTTTGTTTCCCTTCCACGAGAGGAACAATATTATTCCCACACACACGCACACAACCAAACGGCGTGTAAAAAGTTTGAGGATGCCAACGACACATGGCGTTCCCAAGTGGTCACCCACCTAAGTACTAACCATGCCCGATGTTGCTTAACTTCGGTGATCGGACGAGAACCGGTGTTTTCAACATGGTATGGTCGTTGACAAGTATGCTCCTGCTATGTCCGCAACATAAGCGCCGTCGAAGGAGGCTGCCAGGAGCTAAAAATAGAACATTCTCACAATGTTCAGTTCTTCCAACAACAAGGCAAAAAGGACTTATCGAATGAAATTACTTTTTGTTTCCCTTCCACGTGAGGAAGAATATTATTCCCACACACACGCACACAACCAAACGGTGTGTAAAAAGTTTGAGGATGCCAACGACACATGGCGTTCCCAAGTGGTCACCCACCTAAGTACTAACCATGCCCGATGTTGCTTAACTTCGGTGATCGGACGAGAACCGGTGTTTTCAACATGGTATGGTCGTTGACAAGTATGCTCCTGCTATGTCCGCAACATAAGCGTCGTCGAAGGAGGCTGGACGGAGCTAAAAATAGAACATTCTCACAATGGCCATTTCTTCCAACAACAAGGTGAAAAGGACTCATTGAATGTAATTTCTTTTTGTTTCCCTTCCACGAGAGGAACAATATTATTCCCACACACACGCACACAACCAAACGGCGTGTAAAAAGTTTGAGGATGCCAACGACACATGGCGTTCCCAAGTGGTCACCCACCTAAGTACTAACCATGCCCGATGTTGCTTAACTTCGGTGATCGGACGAGAACCGGTGTTT
Organism: Anopheles ziemanni; assembly: GCF_943734765.1. NCBI lineage: Eukaryota > Metazoa > Arthropoda > Insecta > Diptera > Culicidae > Anopheles > Anopheles ziemanni. Next base: position 54,837,133 of record NC_080705.1, read on the forward strand.
TCAACATGGTATGGTCGTTGACAAGTATGCTCCTGCTATGTTCGCAACATAAACGCCGTCGAAGGAGGCTGAACGGAGCTAAAAATAGAATATTCTCACAATGTTCATTTCTTCCAACAACAAGGTGAAAAGGACTCATCGAATGAAATTTCTTTTTGTTTCCCTTCCACGAGAGGAAGAATATTATTCCCACACACACGCACACAACCAAACGGCGTGTAAAAAAAGTTTGAGGATGCCAACGACACATGGCGTTCCCAAGTGGTCACCCACCTAAGTACTAACCATGCCCGATGTTGCTTAACTTCGGTGATCGGACGAGAACCGGTGTTTTCAACATGGTATGGTCGTTGACAAGTATGCTCCTGCTATGTCCGCAACATAAGCGCCGTCGAAGGAGGCTGGACGGAGCTAAAAATAGAACATTCTCACAATGTTCAGTTCTTCCAACAACAAGGTGAAAAGGACTCATTGAATGTAATTTCTTTTTGTTTCCCTTCCAAGAGAGGAACAATATTATTCCCACACACACGCACACAACCAAACGGCGTGTAAAAAGTTTGAGGATGCCAACGACACATGGCGTTCCCAAGTGGTCACCCACCTAAGTACTAACCATGCCCGATGTTGCTTAACTTCGGTGATCGGACGAGAACCGGTGTTTTCAACATGGTATGGTCGTTGACAAGTATGCTCCTGCTATGTTCGCAACATAAGCGCCGTCGAAGGAGGCTGGACGGAGCTAAAAATAGAACATTCTCACAATGTTCAGTTCTTCCAACAACAAGGTGAAAAGGACTCATTGAATGTAATTTCTTTTTGTTTCCCTTCCACGAGAGGAACAATATTATTCCCACACACACGCACACAACCAAACGGCGTGTAAAAAGTTTGAGGATGCCAACGACACATGGCGTTCCCAAGTGGTCACCCACCTAAGTACTAACCATGCCCGATGTTGCTTAACTTCGGTGATCGGACGAGAACCGGTGTTTTCAACATGGTATGGTCGTTGACAAGTATGCTCCTGCTATGTCCGCAACATAAGCGCCGTCGAAGGAGGCTGGACGGAGCTAAAAATAGAACATTCTCACAATGTTCAGTTCTTCCAACAACAAGGTGAAAAGGACTCATTGAATGTAATTTCTTTTTGTTTCCCTTCCACGAGAGGAAGAATATTATTCCCACACACACGCATTCAACCAAACGGCGTGTAAAAAGTTTGAGGATGCCAACGACACATGGCGTTCCCAAGTGGTCACCCACCTAAGTACTAACCATGCCCGATGTTGCTTAACTTCGGTGATCGGACGAGAACCGGTGTTTTCAACATGGTATGGTCGTTGACAAGTATGCTCCTGCTATGTTCGCAACATAAGCGCCGTCGAAGGAGGCTGGACGGAGCTAAAAATAGAACATTCTCACAATGTTCAGTTCTTCCAACAACAAGGTGAAAAGGACTCATTGAATGTAATTTCTTTTTGTTTCCCTTCCACGAGAGGAACAATATTATTCCCACACACACGCACACAACCAAACGGCGTGTAAAAAGTTTGAGGATGCCAACGACACATGGCGTTCCCAAGTGGTCACCCACCTAAGTACTAACCATGCCCGATGTTGCTTAACTTCGGTGATCGGACGAGAACCGGTGTTTTCAACATGGTATGGTCGTTGACAAGTATGCTCCTGCTATGTCCGCAACATAAGCGCCGTCGAAGGAGGCTGCCAGGAGCTAAAAATAGAACATTCTCACAATGTTCAGTTCTTCCAACAACAAGGTGAAAAGGACTCATTTAATGTAATTTCTTTTTGTTTCCCTTCCACGAGAGGAAGAATATTATTCCCACACACACGCACACAACCAAACGGCGTGTAAAAAGTTTGAGGATGCCAACGACACATGGCGTTCCCAAGTGGTCACCCACCTAAGTACTAACCATGCCCGATGTTGCTTAACTTCGGTGATCGGACGAGAACCGGTGTTTTCAACATGGTATGGTCGTTGACAAGTATGCTCCTGCTATGTTCGCAACATAAACGCCGTCGAAGGAGGCTGGACGGAGCTAAAAATAGAATATTCTCACAATGTTCAGTTCTTCCAACAACAAGGTGAAAAGGACTCATCGAATGAAATTTCTTTTTGTTTCCCTTCCACGAGAGGAAGAATATTATTCCCACACACACGCATACAATCAAACGGCGTGTAAAAAAAGTTTGAGGATGCCAACGACACATGGCGTTCCCAAGTGGTCACCCACCTAAGTACTAACCATGCCCGATGTTGCTTAACTTCGGTGATCGGACGAGAACCGGTGTTTTCAACATGGTATGGTCGTTGACAAGTATGCTCCTGCTATGTTCGCAACATAAGCGCCGTCGAAGGAGGCTGGACGGAGCTAAAAATAGAATATTCTCACAATGTTCAGTTCTTCCAACAACAAGGTGAAAAGGACTCATCGAATGAAATTTCTTTTTGTTTCCCTTCCACGAGAGGAAGAATATTATTCCCACACACACGCACACAACCAAACGGCGTGTAAAAAAAGTTTGAGGATGCCAACGACACATGGCGTTCCCAAGTGGTCACCCACCTAAGTACTAACCATGCCCGATGTTGCTTAACTTCGGTGATCGGACGAGAACCGGTGTTTTCAACATGGTATGGTCGTTGACAAGTATGCTCCTGCTATGTCCGCAACATAAGCGCCGTCGAAGGAGGCTGGACGGAGCTAAAAATAGAACATTCTCACAATGGCCAGTTCTTCCAACAAGGTGAAAAGGACTCATTGAATGTAATTTCTTTTTGTTTCCCTTCCACGAGAGGAACAAAATTATTCCAACACACACGCACACAACCAAACGGCGTGTAAAAAGTTTGAGGATGCCAACGACACATGGCGTTCCCAAGTGGTCACCCACCTAAGTACTAACCATGCCCGATGTTGCTTAACTTCGGTGATCGGACGAGAACCGGTGTTTTCAACATGGTATGGTCGTTGACAAGTATGCTCCTGCTATGTCCGCAACATAAGCGCCGTCGAAGGAGGCTGCCAGGAGCTAAAAATAGAACATTCTCACAATGTTCAGTTCTTCCAACAACAAGGTGAAAAGGACTCATTGAATGTAATTTCTTTTTGTTTCCCTTCCACGAGAGGAACAATATTATTCCCACACACACGCACACAACCAAACGGCGTGTAAAAAGTTTGAGGATGCCAACGACACATGGCGTTCCCAAGTGGTCACCCACCTAAGTACTAACCATGCCCGATGTTGCTTAACTTCGGTGATCGGACGAGAACCGGTGTTTTCAACATGGTATGGTCGTTGACAAGTATGCTCCTGCTATGTTCGCAACATAAGCGCCGTCGAAGGAGGCTGCCAGGAGCTAAAAATAGAACATTCTCACAATGTTCAGTTCTTCCAACAACAAGGTGAAAAGGACTCATTGAATGTAATTTCTTTTTGTTTCCCTTCCACGAGAGGAACAATATTATTCCCACACACACGCATACAATCAAACGGCGTGTAAAAAAAGTTTGAGGATGCCAACGACACATGGCGTTCCCAAGTGGTCACCCACCTAAGTACTAACCATGCCCGATGTTGCTTAACTTCGGTGATCGGACGAGAACCGGTGTTTTCAACATGGTATGGTCGTTGACAAGTATGCTCCTGCTATGTTCGCAACATAAGCGCCGTCGAAGGAGGCTGGACGGAGCTAAAAATAGAACATTCTCACAATGTTCAGTTCTTCCAACAACAAGGTGAAAAGGACTCATTGAATGTAATTTCTTTTTGTTTCCCTTCCACGAGAGGAACAATATTATTCCAACACACACGCACACAACCAAACGGCGTGTAAAAAGTTTGAGGATGCCAACGACACATGGCGTTCCCAAGTGGTCACCCACCTAAGTACTAACCATGCCCGATGTTGCTTAACTTCGGTGATCGGACGAGAACCGGTGTTTTCAACATGGTATGGTCGTTGACAAGTATGCTCCTGCTATGTCCGCAACATAAGCGCCGTCGAAGGAGGCTGCCAGGAGCTAAAAATAGAACATTCTCACAATGTTCAGTTCTTCCAACAACAAGGTGAAAAGGACTCATTGAATGTAATTTCTTTTTGTTTCCCTTCCACGAGAGGAAGAATATTATTCCCACACACACGCACACAACCAAACGGCGTGTAAAAAGTTTGAGGATGCCAACGACACATGGCGTTCCCAAGTGGTCACCCACCTAAGTACTAACCATGCCCGATGTTGCTTAACTTCGGTGATCGGACGAGAACCGGTGTTTTCAACATGGTATGGTCGTTGACAAGTATGCTCCTGCTATGTTCGCAACATAAACGCCGTCGAAGGAGGCTGGACGGAGCTAAAAATAGAATATTCTCACAATGTTCAGTTCTTCCAACAACAAGGTGAAAAGGACTCATCGAATGAAATTTCTTTTTGTTTCCCTTCCACGAGAGGAAGAATATTATTCCCACACACACGCATACAATCAAACGGCGTGTAAAAAAAGTTTGAGGATGCCAACGACACATGGCGTTCCCAAGTGGTCACCCACCTAAGTACTAACCATGCCCGATGTTGCTTAACTTCGGTGATCGGACGAGAACCGGTGTTTTCAACATGGTATGGTCGTTGACAAGTATGCTCCTGCTATGTCCGCAACATAAGCGCCGTCGAAGGAGGCTGGACGGAGCTAAAAATAGAACATTCTCACAATGTTCAGTTCTTCCAACAACAAGGTGAAAAGGACTCATTGAATGTAATTTCTTTTTGTTTCCCTTCCACGAGAGGAACAATATTATTCCCACACACACGCATTCAACCAAACGGCGTGTAAAAAGTTTGAGGATGCCAACGACACATGGCGTTCCCAAGTGGTCACCCACCTAAGTACTAACCATGCCCGATGTTGCTTAACTTCGGTGATCGGACGAGAACCGGTGTTTTCAACATGGTATGGTCGTTGACAAGTATGCTCCTGCTATGTTCGCAACATAAACGCCGTCGAAGGAGGCTGGACGGAGCTAAAAATAGAATATTCTCACAATGTTCAGTTCTTCCAACAACAAGGTGAAAAGGACTCATCGAATGAAATTTCTTTTTGTTTCCCTTCCACGAGAGGAACAATATTATTCCCACACACACGCATACATTCAAACGGCGTGTAAAAAAAGTTTGAGGATGCCAACGACACATGGCGTTCCCAAGTGGTCACCCACCTAAGTACTAACCATGCCCGATGTTGCTTAACTTCGGTGATCGGACGAGAACCGGTGTTTTCAACATGGTATGGTCGTTGACAAGTATGCTCCTGCTATGTTCGCAACATAAACGCCGTCGAAGGAGGCTGGACGGAGCTAAAAATAGAATATTCTCACAATGTTCAGTTCTTCCAACAACAAGGTGAAAAGGACTCATCGAATGAAATTTCTTTTTGTTTCCCTTCCACGAGAGGAAGAATATTATTCCCACACACACGCACACAACCAAACGGCGTGTAAAAAAAGTTTGAGGATGCCAACGACACATGGCGTTCCCAAGTGGTCACCCACCTAAGTACTAACCATGCCCGATGTTGCTTAACTTCGGTGATCGGACGAGAACCGGTGTTTTCAACATGGTATGGTCGTTGACAAGTATGCTCCTGCTATGTCCGCAACATAAGCGCCGTCGAAGGAGGCTGGACGGAGCTAAAAATAGAACATTCTCACAATGGCCAGTTCTTCCAACAAGGTGAAAAGGACTCATTGAATGTAATTTCTTTTTGTTTCCCTTCCACGAGAGGAACAAAATTATTCCAACACACACGCACACAACCAAACGGCGTGTAAAAAGTTTGAGGATGCCAACGACACATGGCGTTCCCAAGTGGTCACCCACCTAAGTACTAACCATGCCCGATGTTGCTTAACTTCGGTGATCGGACGAGAACCGGTGTTTTCAACATGGTATGGTCGTTGACAAGTATGCTCCTGCTATGTCCGCAACATAAGCGCCGTCGAAGGAGGCTGCCAGGAGCTAAAAATAGAACATTCTCACAATGTTCAGTTCTTCCAACAACAAGGTGAAAAGGACTCATTGAATGTAATTTCTTTTTGTTTCCCTTCCACGAGAGGAAGAATATTATTCCCACACACACGCACACAACCAAACGGCGTGTAAAAAGTTTGAGGATGCCAACGACACATGGCGTTCCCAAGTGGTCACCCACCTAAGTACTAACCATGCCCGATGTTGCTTAACTTCGGTGATCGGACGAGAACCGGTGTTTTCAACATGGTATGGTCGTTGACAAGTATGCTCCTGCTATGTTCGCAACATAAACGCCGTCGAAGGAGGCTGGACGGAGCTAAAAATAGAATATTCTCACAATGTTCAGTTCTTCCAACAACAAGGTGAAAAGGACTCATCGAATGAAATTTCTTTTTGTTTCCCTTCCACGAGAGGAAGAATATTATTCCCACACACACGCATACAATCAAACGGCGTGTAAAAAAAGTTTGAGGATGCCAACGACACATGGCGTTCCCAAGTGGTCACCCACCTAAGTACTAACCATGCCCGATGTTGCTTAACTTCGGTGATCGGACGAGAACCGGTGTTTTCAACATGGTATGGTCGTTGACAAGTATGCTCCTGCTATGTCCGCAACATAAGCGCCGTCGAAGGAGGCTGGACGGAGCTAAAAATAGAACATTCTCACAATGTTCAGTTCTTCCAACAACAAGGTGAAAAGGACTCATTGAATGTAATTTCTTTTTGTTTCCCTTCCACGAGAGGAACAATATTATTCCCACACACACGCATTCAACCAAACGGCGTGTAAAAAGTTTGAGGATGCCAACGACACATGGCGTTCCCAAGTGGTCACCCACCTAAGTACTAACCATGCCCGATGTTGCTTAACTTCGGTGATCGGACGAGAACCGGTGTTTTCAACATGGTATGGTCGTTGACAAGTATGCTCCTGCTATGTTCGCAACATAAGCGCCGTCGAAGGAGGCTGGACGGAGCTAAAAATAGAACATTCTCACAATGTTCAGTTCTTCCAACAACAAGGTGAAAAGGACTCATTGAATGTAATTTCTTTTTGTTTCCCTTCCACGAGAGGAACAATATTATTCCCACACACACGCACACAACCAAACGGCGTGTAAAAAGTTTGAGGATGCCAACGACACATGGCGTTCCCAAGTGGTCACCCACCTAAGTACTAACCATGCCCGATGTTGCTTAACTTCGGTGATCGGACGAGAACCAGTGTTTTCAACATGGTATGGTCGTTGACAAGTATGCTCCTGCTATGTCCGCAACATAAGCGCCGTCGAAGGAGGCTGGACGGAGCTAAAAATAGAACATTCTCACAATGGCCATTTCTTCCAACAACAAGGTGAAAAGGACTCATTTAATGAAATTTCTTTTTGTTTCCCTTCCACGAGAGGAAGAATATTATTCCCACACACACGCATACAACCAAACGGCGTGTAAAAAGTTTGAGGATGCCAACGACACATGGCGTTCCCAAGTGGTCACCCACCTAAGTACTAACCATGCCCGATGTTGCTTAACTTCGGTGATCGGACGAGAACCGGTGTTTTCAACATGGTATGGTCGTTGACAAGTATGCTCCTGCTATGTCCGCAACATAAGCGCCGTCGAAGGAGGCTGGACGGAGCTAAAAATAGAACATTCTCACAATGGCCAGTTCTTCCAACAAGGTGAAAAGGACTCATTGAATGTAATTTCTTTTTGTTTCCCTTCCACGAGAGGAACAAAATTATTCCAACACACACGCACACAACCAAACGGCGTGTAAAAAGTTTGAGGATGCCAACGACACATGGCGTTCCCAAGTGGTCACCCACCTAAGTACTAACCATGCCCGATGTTGCTTAACTTCGGTGATCGGACGAGAACCGGTGTTTTCAACATGGTATGGTCGTTGACAAGTATGCTCCTGCTATGTCCGCAACATAAGCGCCGTCGAAGGAGGCTGGACGGAGCTAAAAATAGAACATTCTCACAATGGCCAGTTCTTCCAACAAGGTGAAAAGGACTCATTGAATGTAATTTCTTTTTGTTTCCCTTCCACGAGAGGAACAAAATTATTCCAACACACACGCACACAACCAAACGGCGTGTAAAAAGTTTGAGGATGCCAACGACACATGGCGTTCCCAAGTGGTCACCCACCTAAGTACTAACCATGCCCGATGTTGCTTAACTTCGGTGATCGGACGAGAACCGGTGTTTTCAACATGGTATGGTCGTTGACAAGTATGCTCCTGCTATGTCCGCAACATAAGCGCCGTCGAAGGAGGCTGGACGGAGCTAAAAATAGAACATTCTCACAATGTTCAGTTCTTCCAACAACAAGGTGAAAAGGACTCATTGAATGTAATTTCTTTTTGTTTCCCTTCCAAGAGAGGAACAATATTATTCCCACACACACGCACACAACCAAACGGCGTGTAAAAAGTTTGAGGATGCCAACGACACATGGCGTTCCCAAGTGGTCACCCACCTAAGTACTAACCATGCCCGATGTTGCTTAACTTCGGTGATCGGACGAGAACCGGTGTTTTCAACATGGTATGGTCGTTGACAAGTATGCTCCTGCTATGTCCGCAACATAAACGCCGTCGAAGGAGGCTGAACGGAGCTAAAAATAGAATATTCTCACAATGTTCAGTTCTTCCAACAACAAGGTGAAAAGGACTCATCGAATGAAATTTCTTTTTGTTTCCCTTCCACGAGAGGAAGAATATTATTCCCACACACACGCACACAACCAAACGGCGTGTAAAAAAAGTTTGAGGATGCCAACGACACATGGCGTTCCCAAGTGGTCACCCACCTAAGTACTAACCATGCCCGATGTTGCTTAACTTCGGTGATCGGACGAGAACCGGTGTTTTCAACATGGTATGGTCGTTGACAAGTATGCTCCTGCTATGTCCGCAACATAAGCGCCGTCGAAGGAGGCTGGACGGAGCTAAAAATAGAACATTCTCACAATGGCCAGTTCTTCCAACAAGGTGAAAAGGACTCATTGAATGTAATTTCTTTTTGTTTCCCTTCCACGAGAGGAACAAAATTATTCCAACACACACGCACACAACCAAACGGCGTGTAAAAAGTTTGAGGATGCCAACGACACATGGCGTTCCCAAGTGGTCACCCACCTAAGTACTAACCATGCCCGATGTTGCTTAACTTCGGTGATCGGACGAGAACCGGTGTTTTCAACATGGTATGGTCGTTGACAAGTATGCTCCTGCTATGTCCGCAACATAAGCGCCGTCGAAGGAGGCTGGACGGAGCTAAAAATAGAACATTCTCACAATGTTCAGTTCTTCCAACAACAAGGTGAAAAGGACTCATTGAATGTAATTTCTTTTTGTTTCCCTTCCAAGAGAGGAACAATATTATTCCCACACACACGCACACAACCAAACGGCGTGTAAAAAGTTTGAGGATGCCAACGACACATGGCGTTCCCAAGTGGTCACCCACCTAAGTACTAACCATGCCCGATGTTGCTTAACTTCGGTGATCGGACGAGAACCGGTGTTTTCAACATGGTATGGTCGTTGACAAGTATGCTCCTGCTATGTTCGCAACATAAGCGCCGTCGAAGGAGGCTGGACGGAGCTAAAAATAGAACATTCTCACAATGTTCAGTTCTTCCAACAACAAGGTGAAAAGGACTCATTGAATGTAATTTCTTTTTGTTTCCCTTCCACGAGAGGAACAATATTATTCCCACACACACGCACACAACCAAACGGCGTGTAAAAAGTTTGAGGATGCCAACGACACATGGCGTTCCCAAGTGGTCACCCACCTAAGTACTAACCATGCCCGATGTTGCTTAACTTCGGTGATCGGACGAGAACCGGTGTTTTCAACATGGTATGGTCGTTGACAAGTATGCTCCTGCTATGTCCGCAACATAAGCGCCGTCGAAGGAGGCTGGACGGAGCTAAAAATAGAACATTCTCACAATGTTCAGTTCTTCCAACAACAAGGTGAAAAGGACTCATTGAATGTAATTTCTTTTTGTTTCCCTTCCACGAGAGGAAGAATATTATTCCCACACACACGCATTCAACCAAACGGCGTGTAAAAAGTTTGAGGATGCCAACGACACATGGCGTTCCCAAGTGGTCACCCACCTAAGTACTAACCATGCCCGATGTTGCTTAACTTCGGTGATCGGACGAGAACCGGTGTTTTCAACATGGTATGGTCGTTGACAAGTATGCTCCTGCTATGTTCGCAACATAAGCGCCGTCGAAGGAGGCTGGACGGAGCTAAAAATAGAACATTCTCACAATGTTCAGTTCTTCCAACAACAAGGTGAAAAGGACTCATTGAATGTAATTTCTTTTTGTTTCCCTTCCACGAGAGGAACAATATTATTCCCACACACACGCACACAACCAAACGGCGTGTAAAAAGTTTGAGGATGCCAACGACACATGGCGTTCCCAAGTGGTCACCCACCTAAGTACTAACCATGCCCGATGTTGCTTAACTTCGGTGATCGGACGAGAACCGGTGTTTTCAACATGGTATGGTCGTTGACAAGTATGCTCCTGCTATGTCCGCAACATAAGCGCCGTCGAAGGAGGCTGCCAGGAGCTAAAAATAGAACATTCTCACAATGTTCAGTTCTTCCAACAACAAGGTGAAAAGGACTCATTTAATGTAATTTCTTTTTGTTTCCCTTCCACGAGAGGAAGAATATTATTCCCACACACACGCACACAACCAAACGGCGTGTAAAAAGTTTGAGGATGCCAACGACACATGGCGTTCCCAAGTGGTCACCCACCTAAGTACTAACCATGCCCGATGTTGCTTAACTTCGGTGATCGGACGAGAACCGGTGTTTTCAACATGGTATGGTCGTTGACAAGTATGCTCCTGCTATGTTCGCAACATAAACGCCGTCGAAGGAGGCTGGACGGAGCTAAAAATAGAATATTCTCACAATGTTCAGTTCTTCCAACAACAAGGTGAAAAGGACTCATCGAATGAAATTTCTTTTTGTTTCCCTTCCACGAGAGGAAGAATATTATTCCCACACACACGCATACAATCAAACGGCGTGTAAAAAAAGTTTGAGGATGCCAACGACACATGGCGTTCCCAAGTGGTCACCCACCTAAGTACTAACCATGCCCGATGTTGCTTAACTTCGGTGATCGGACGAGAACCGGTGTTTTCAACATGGTATGGTCGTTGACAAGTATGCTCCTGCTATGTTCGCAACATAAGCGCCGTCGAAGGAGGCTGGACGGAGCTAAAAATAGAATATTCTCACAATGTTCAGTTCTTCCAACAACAAGGTGAAAAGGACTCATCGAATGAAATTTCTTTTTGTTTCCCTTCCACGAGAGGAAGAATATTATTCCCACACACACGCACACAACCAAACGGCGTGTAAAAAAAGTTTGAGGATGCCAACGACACATGGCGTTCCCAAGTGGTCACCCACCTAAGTACTAACCATGCCCGATGTTGCTTAACTTCGGTGATCGGACGAGAACCGGTGTTTTCAACATGGTATGGTCGTTGACAAGTATGCTCCTGCTATGTCCGCAACATAAGCGCCGTCGAAGGAGGCTGGACGGAGCTAAAAATAGAACATTCTCACAATGGCCAGTTCTTCCAACAAGGTGAAAAGGACTCATTGAATGTAATTTCTTTTTGTTTCCCTTCCACGAGAGGAACAAAATTATTCCAACACACACGCACACAACCAAACGGCGTGTAAAAAGTTTGAGGATGCCAACGACACATGGCGTTCCCAAGTGGTCACCCACCTAAGTACTAACCATGCCCGATGTTGCTTAACTTCGGTGATCGGACGAGAACCGGTGTTTTCAACATGGTATGGTCGTTGACAAGTATGCTCCTGCTATGTCCGCAACATAAGCGCCATCGAAGGAGGCTGCCAGGAGCTAAAAATAGAACATTCTCACAATGTTCAGTTCTTCCAACAACAAGGTGAAAAGGACTCATTGAATGTAATTTCTTTTTGTTTCCCTTCCACGAGAGGAACAATATTATTCCCACACACACGCACACAACCAAACGGCGTGTAAAAAGTTTGAGGATGCCAACGACACATGGCGTTCCCAAGTGGTCACCCACCTAAGTACTAACCATGCCCGATGTTGCTTAACTTCGGTGATCGGACGAGAACCGGTGTTTTCAACATGGTATGGTCGTTGACAAGTATGCTCCTGCTATGTTCGCAACATAAGCGCCGTCGAAGGAGGCTGCCAGGAGCTAAAAATAGAACATTCTCACAATGTTCAGTTCTTCCAACAACAAGGTGAAAAGGACTCATTGAATGTAATTTCTTTTTGTTTCCCTTCCACGAGAGGAACAATATTATTCCCACACACACGCATACAATCAAACGGCGTGTAAAAAAAGTTTGAGGATGCCAACGACACATGGCGTTCCCAAGTGGTCACCCACCTAAGTACTAACCATGCCCGATGTTGCTTAACTTCGGTGATCGGACGAGAACCGGTGTTTTCAACATGGTATGGTCGTTGACAAGTATGCTCCTGCTATGTTCGCAACATAAGCGCCGTCGAAGGAGGCTGGACGGAGCTAAAAATAGAACATTCTCACAATGTTCAGTTCTTCCAACAACAAGGTGAAAAGGACTCATTGAATGTAATTTCTTTTTGTTTCCCTTCCACGAGAGGAACAATATTATTCCAACACACACGCACACAACCAAACGGCGTGTAAAAAGTTTGAGGATGCCAACGACACATGGCGTTCCCAAGTGGTCACCCACCTAAGTACTAACCATGCCCGATGTTGCTTAACTTCGGTGATCGGACGAGAACCGGTGTTTTCAACATGGTATGGTCGTTGACAAGTATGCTCCTGCTATGTCCGCAACATAAGCGCCGTCGAAGGAGGCTGCCAGGAGCTAAAAATAGAACATTCTCACAATGTTCAGTTCTTCCAACAACAAGGTGAAAAGGACTCATTGAATGTAATTTCTTTTTGTTTCCCTTCCACGAGAGGAAGAATATTATTCCCACACACACGCACACAACCAAACGGCGTGTAAAAAGTTTGAGGATGCCAACGACACATGGCGTTCCCAAGTGGTCACCCACCTAAGTACTAACCATGCCCGATGTTGCTTAACTTCGGTGATCGGACGAGAACCGGTGTTTTCAACATGGTATGGTCGTTGACAAGTATGCTCCTGCTATGTTCGCAACATAAACGCCGTCGAAGGAGGCTGGACGGAGCTAAAAATAGAATATTCTCACAATGTTCAGTTCTTCCAACAACAAGGTGAAAAGGACTCATCGAATGAAATTTCTTTTTGTTTCCCTTCCACGAGAGGAAGAATATTATTCCCACACACACGCATACAATCAAACGGCGTGTAAAAAAAGTTTGAGGATGCCAACGACACATGGCGTTCCCAAGTGGTCACCCACCTAAGTACTAACCATGCCCGATGTTGCTTAACTTCGGTGATCGGACGAGAACCGGTGTTTTCAACATGGTATGGTCGTTGACAAGTATGCTCCTGCTATGTCCGCAACATAAGCGCCGTCGAAGGAGGCTGGACGGAGCTAAAAATAGAACATTCTCACAATGTTCAGTTCTTCCAACAACAAGGTGAAAAGGACTCATTGAATGTAATTTCTTTTTGTTTCCCTTCCACGAGAGGAACAATATTATTCCCACACACACGCATTCAACCAAACGGCGTGTAAAAAGTTTGAGGATGCCAACGACACATGGCGTTCCCAAGTGGTCACCCACCTAAGTACTAACCATGCCCGATGTTGCTTAACTTCGGTGATCGGACGAGAACCGGTGTTTTCAACATGGTATGGTCGTTGACAAGTATGCTCCTGCTATGTTCGCAACATAAACGCCGTCGAAGGAGGCTGGACGGAGCTAAAAATAGAATATTCTCACAATGTTCAGTTCTTCCAACAACAAGGTGAAAAGGACTCATCGAATGAAATTTCTTTTTGTTTCCCTTCCACGAGAGGAACAATATTATTCCCACACACACGCATACAATCAAACGGCGTGTAAAAAAAGTTTGAGGATGCCAACGACACATGGCGTTCCCAAGTGGTCACCCACCTAAGTACTAACCATGCCCGATGTTGCTTAACTTCGGTGATCGGACGAGAACCGGTGTTTTCAACATGGTATGGTCGTTGACAAGTATGCTCCTGCTATGTTCGCAACATAAACGCCGTCGAAGGAGGCTGGACGGAGCTAAAAATAGAATATTCTCACAATGTTCAGTTCTTCCAACAACAAGGTGAAAAGGACTCATCGAATGAAATTTCTTTTTGTTTCCCTTCCACGAGAGGAAGAATATTATTCCCACACACACGCACACAACCAAACGGCGTGTAAAAAAAGTTTGAGGATGCCAACGACACATGGCGTTCCCAAGTGGTCACCCACCTAAGTACTAACCATGCCCGATGTTGCTTAACTTCGGTGATCGGACGAGAACCGGTGTTTTCAACATGGTATGGTCGTTGACAAGTATGCTCCTGCTATGTCCGCAACATAAGCGCCGTCGAAGGAGGCTGGACGGAGCTAAAAATAGAACATTCTCACAATGGCCAGTTCTTCCAACAAGGTGAAAAGGACTCATTGAATGTAATTTCTTTTTGTTTCCCTTCCACGAGAGGAACAAAATTATTCCAACACACACGCACACAACCAAACGGCGTGTAAAAAGTTTGAGGATGCCAACGACACATGGCGTTCCCAAGTGGTCACCCACCTAAGTACTAACCATGCCCGATGTTGCTTAACTTCGGTGATCGGACGAGAACCGGTGTTTTCAACATGGTATGGTCGTTGACAAGTATGCTCCTGCTATGTCCGCAACATAAGCGCCGTCGAAGGAGGCTGCCAGGAGCTAAAAATAGAACATTCTCACAATGTTCAGTTCTTCCAACAACAAGGTGAAAAGGACTCATTGAATGTAATTTCTTTTTGTTTCCCTTCCACGAGAGGAAGAATATTATTCCCACACACACGCACACAACCAAACGGCGTGTAAAAAGTTTGAGGATGCCAACGACACATGGCGTTCCCAAGTGGTCACCCACCTAAGTACTAACCATGCCCGATGTTGCTTAACTTCGGTGATCGGACGAGAACCGGTGTTTTCAACATGGTATGGTCGTTGACAAGTATGCTCCTGCTATGTTCGCAACATAAACGCCGTCGAAGGAGGCTGGACGGAGCTAAAAATAGAATATTCTCACAATGTTCAGTTCTTCCAACAACAAGGTGAAAAGGACTCATCGAATGAAATTTCTTTTTGTTTCCCTTCCACGAGAGGAAGAATATTATTCCCACACACACGCATACAATCAAACGGCGTGTAAAAAAAGTTTGAGGATGCCAACGACACATGGCGTTCCCAAGTGGTCACCCACCTAAGTACTAACCATGCCCGATGTTGCTTAACTTCGGTGATCGGACGAGAACCGGTGTTTTCAACATGGTATGGTCGTTGACAAGTATGCTCCTGCTATGTCCGCAACATAAGCGCCGTCGAAGGAGGCTGGACGGAGCTAAAAATAGAACATTCTCACAATGTTCAGTTCTTCCAACAACAAGGTGAAAAGGACTCATTGAATGTAATTTCTTTTTGTTTCCCTTCCACGAGAGGAACAATATTATTCCCACACACACGCATTCAACCAAACGGCGTGTAAAAAGTTTGAGGATGCCAACGACACATGGCGTTCCCAAGTGGTCACCCACCTAAGTACTAACCATGCCCGATGTTGCTTAACTTCGGTGATCGGACGAGAACCGGTGTTTTCAACATGGTATGGTCGTTGACAAGTATGCTCCTGCTATGTTCGCAACATAAGCGCCGTCGAAGGAGGCTGGACGGAGCTGAAAATAGAACATTCTCACAATGTTCAGTTCTTCCAACAACAAGGTGAAAAGGACTCATTGAATGTAATTTCTTTTTGTTTCCCTTCCACGAGAGGAACAATATTATTCCCACACACACGCACACAACCAAACGGCGTGTAAAAAGTTTGAGGATGCCAACGACACATGGCGTTCCCAAGTGGTCACCCACCTAAGTACTAACCATGCCCGATGTTGCTTAACTTCGGTGATCGGACGAGAACCAGTGTTTTCAACATGGTATGGTCGTTGACAAGTATGCTCCTGCTATGTCCGCAACATAAGCGCCGTCGAAGGAGGCTGGACGGAGCTAAAAATAGAACATTCTCACAATGGCCATTTCTTCCAACAACAAGGTGAAAAGGACTCATTTAATGAAATTTCTTTTTGTTTCCCTTCCACGAGAGGAAGAATATTATTCCCACACACACGCATACAACCAAACGGCGTGTAAAAAGTTTGAGGATGCCAACGACACATGGCGTTCCCAAGTGGTCACCCACCTAAGTACTAACCATGCCCGATGTTGCTTAACTTCGGTGATCGGACGAGAACCGGTGTTTTCAACATGGTATGGTCGTTGACAAGTATGCTCCTGCTATGTCCGCAACATAAGCGTCGTCGAAGGAGGCTGGACGGAGCTAAAAATAGAACATTCTCACAATGGCCATTTCTTCCAACAACAAGGTGAAAAGGACTCATTGAATGTAATTTCTTTTTGTTTCCCTTCCACGAGAGGAACAATATTATTCCCACACACACGCACACAACCAAACGGTGTGTAAAAAGTTTGAGGATGCCAACGACACATGGCGTTCCCAAGTGGTCACCCACCTAAGTACTAACCATGCCCGATGTTGCTTAACTTCGGTGATCGGACGAGAACCGGTGTTTTCAACATGGTATGGTCGTTGACAAGTATGCTCCTGCTATGTTCGCAACATAAACGCCGTCGAAGGAGGCTGAACGGAGCTAAAAATAGAATATTCTCACAATGTTCAGTTCTTCCAACAACAAGGTGAAAAGGACTCATTTAATGAAATTACTTTTTGTTTCCCTTCCACGAGAGGAAGAATATTATTCCCACACACACGCACACAACCAAACGGCGTGTAAAAAGTTTGAGGATGCCAACGACACATGGCGTTCCCAAGTGGTCACCCACCTAAGTACTAACCATGCCCGATGTTGCTTAACTTCGGTGATCGGACGAGAACCGGTGTTTTCAACATGGTATGGTCGTTGACAAGTATGCTCCTGCTATGTCCGCAACATAAGCGCCGTCGAAGGAGGCTGCCAGGAGCTAAAAATAGAACATTCTCACAATGTTCAGTTCTTCCAACAACAAGGCAAAAAGGACTTATCGAATGAAATTACTTTTTGTTTCCCGTCCACGTGAGGAAGAATATTATTCCCACACACACGCACACAACCAAACGGTGTGTAAAAAGTTTGAGGATGCCAACGACACATGGCGTTCCCAAGTGGTCACCCACCTAAGTACTAACCATGCCCGATGTTGCTTAACTTCGGTGATCGGACGAGAACCGGTGTTTTCAACATGGTATGGTCGTTGACAAGTATGCTCCTGCTATGTCCGCAACATAAGCGTCGTCGAAGGAGGCTGGACGGAGCTAAAAATAGAACATTCTCACAATGGCCATTTCTTCCAACAACAAGGTGAAAAGGACTCATTGAATGTAATTTCTTTTTGTTTCCCTTCCACGAGAGGAACAATATTATTCCCACACACACGCACACAACCAAACGGTGTGTAAAAAGTTTGAGGATGCCAACGACACATGGCGTTCCCAAGTGGTCACCCACCTAAGTACTAACCATGCCCGATGTTGCTTAACTTCGGTGATCGGACGAGAACCGGTGTTTTCAACATGGTATGGTCGTTGACAAGTATGCTCCTGCTATGTTCGCAACATAAACGCCGTCGAAGGAGGCTGGACGGAGCTAAAAATAGAATATTCTCACAATGTTCAGTTCTTCCAACAACAAGGTGAAAAGGACTCATCGAATGAAATTTCTTTTTGTTTCCCTTCCACGAGAGGAAGAATATTATTCCCACACACACGCACACAACCAAACGGCGTGTAAAAAAAGTTTGAGGATGCCAACGACACATGGCGTTCCCAAGTGGTCACCCACCTAAGTACTAACCATGCCCGATGTTGCTTAACTTCGGTGATCGGACGAGAACCGGTGTTTTCAACATGGTATGGTCGTTGACAAGTATGCTCCTGCTATGTCCGCAACATAAGCGCCGTCGAAGGAGGCTGGACGGAGCTAAAAATAGAACATTCTCACAATGGCCAGTTCTTCCAACAACAAGGCAAAAAGGACTTATCGAATGAAATTACTTTTTGTTTCCCTTCCACGAGAGGAAGAATATTATTCCCACACACACGCATTCAAACAAACGGTGTGTAAAAAAGTTTGAGCATGCCAACGACACATGGCGTTCCCAAGTGGTCACCCACCTAAGTACTAACCATGCCCGATGTTGCTTAACTTCGGTGATCGGACGAGAACCGGTGTTTTCAACATGGTATGGTCGTTGACAAGTATGCTCCTGCTATGTCCGCAACATAAGCGCCGTCGAAGGAGGCTGCCAGGAGCTAAAAATAGAACATTCTCACAATGTTCAGTTCTTCCAACAACAAGGTGAAAAGGACTCATTGAATGTAATTTCTTTTTGTTTCCCTTCCACGAGAGGAAGAATATTATTCCCACACACACGCATTCAACCAAACGGCGTGTAAAAAGTTTGAGGATGCCAACGACACATGGCGTTCCCAAGTGGTCACCCACCTAAGTACTAACCATGCCCGATGTTGCTTAACTTCGGTGATCGGACGAGAACCGGTGTTTTCAACATGGTATGGTCGTTGACAAGTATGCTCCTGCTATGTTCGCAACATAAGCGCCGTCGAAGGAGGCTGGACGGAGCTAAAAATAGAACATTCTCACAATGTTCAGTTCTTCCAACAACAAGGTGAAAAGGACTCATTGAATGTAATTTCTTTTTGTTTCCCTTCCACGAGAGGAACAATATTATTCCCACACACACGCACACAACCAAACGGCGTGTAAAAAGTTTGAGGATGCCAACGACACATGGCGTTCCCAAGTGGTCACCCACCTAAGTACTAACCATGCCCGATGTTGCTTAACTTCGGTGATCGGACGAGAACCGGTGTTTTCAACATGGTATGGTCGTTGACAAGTATGCTCCTGCTATGTTCGCAACATAAACGCCGTCGAAGGAGGCTGGACGGAGCTAAAAATAGAATATTCTCACAATGTTCAGTTCTTCCAACAACAAGGTGAAAAGGACTCATCGAATGAAATTTCTTTTTGTTTCCCTTCCACGAGAGGAAGAATATTATTCCCACACACACGCATACAATCAAACGGCGTGTAAAAAAAGTTTGAGGATGCCAACGACACATGGCGTTCCCAAGTGGTCACCCACCTAAGTACTAACCATGCCCGATGTTGCTTAACTTCGGTGATCGGACGAGAACCGGTGTTTTCAACATGGTATGGTCGTTGACAAGTATGCTCCTGCTATGTCCGCAACATAAGCGCCGTCGAAGGAGGCTGGACGGAGCTAAAAATAGAACATTCTCACAATGGCCATTTCTTCCAACAACAAGGTGAAAAGGACTCATTTAATGAAATTTCTTTTTGTTTCCCTTCCACGAGAGGAACAATATTATTCCCACACACACGCACACAACCAAACGGCGTGTAAAAAGTTTGAGGATGCCAACGACACATGGCGTTCCCAAGTGGTCACCCACCTAAGTACTAACCATGCCCGATGTTGCTTAACTTCGGTGATCGGACGAGAACCGGTGTTTTCAACATGGTATGGTCGTTGACAAGTATGCTCCTGCTATGTCCGCAACATAAGCGTCGTCGAAGGAGGCTGGACGGAGCTAAAAATAGAACATTCTCACAATGGCCATTTCTTCCAACAACAAGGTGAAAAGGACTCATCGATTGAAATTACTTTTTGTTTCCCTTCCACGAGAGGAACAATATTATTCCCACACACACGCACACAACCAAACGGTGTGTAAAAAGTTTGAGGATGCCAACGACACATGGCGTTCCCAAGTGGTCACCCACCTAAGTACTAACCATGCCCGATGTTGCTTAACTTCGGTGATCGGACGAGAACCGGTGTTTTCAACATGGTATGGTCGTTGACAAGTATGCTCCTGCTATGTTCGCAACATAAACGCCGTCGAAGGAGGCTGGACGGAGCTAAAAATAGAATATTCTCACAATGTTCAGTTCTTCCAACAACAAGGTGAAAAGGACTCATCGAATGAAATTTCTTTTTGTTTCCCTTCCACGAGAGGAAGAATATTATTCCCACACACACGCATACAATCAAACGGCGTGTAAAAAAAGTTTGAGGATGCCAACGACACATGGCGTTCCCAAGTGGTCACCCACCTAAGTACTAACCATGCCCGATGTTGCTTAACTTCGGTGATCGGACGAGAACCGGTGTTTTCAACATGGTATGGTCGTTGACAAGTATGCTCCTGCTATGTCCGCAACATAAGCGCCGTCGAAGGAGGCTGGACGGAGCTAAAAATAGAACATTCTCACAATGGCCATTTCTTCCAACAACAAGGTGAAAAGGACTCATTGAATGTAATTTCTTTTTGTTTCCCTTCCACGAGAGGAAGAATATTATTCCCACACACACGCATTCAACCAAACGGCGTGTAAAAAGTTTGAGGATGCCAACGACACATGGCGTTCCCAAGTGGTCACCCACCTAAGTACTAACCATGCCCGATGTTGCTTAACTTCGGTGATCGGACGAGAACCGGTGTTTTCAACATGGTATGGTCGTTGACAAGTATGCTCCTGCTATGTCCGCAACATAAGCGTCGTCGAAGGAGGCTGGACGGAGCTAAAAATAGAACATTCTCACAATGTTCAGTTCTTCCAACAACAAGGTGAAAAGGACTCATTTAATGAAATTACTTTTTGTTTCCCTTCCACGAGAGGAAGAATATTATTCCCACACACATGCACACAACCAAACGGCGTGTAAAAAGTTTGAGGATGCCAACGACACATGGCGTTCCCAAGTGGTCACCCACCTAAGTACTAACCATGCCCGATGTTGCTTAACTTCGGTGATCGGACGAGAACCGGTGTTTTCAACATGGTATGGTCGTTGACAAGTATGCTCCTGCTATGTCCGCAACATAAGCGCCGTCGAAGGAGGCTGCCAGGAGCTAAAAATAGAATATTCTCACAATGTTCAGTTCTTCCAACAACAAGGTGAAAAGGACACATCGAATGAAATTACTTTTTGTTTCCCTTCCACGAGAGGAAGAATATTATTCCCACACACACGCACACAACCAAACGGTGTGTAAAAAGTTTGAGGATGCCAACGACACATGGCGTTCCCAAGTGGTCACCCACCTAAGTACTAACCATGCCCGATGTTGCTTAACTTCGGTGATCGGACGAGAACCGGTGTTTTCAACATGGTATGGTCGTTGACAAGTATGCTCCTGCTATGTCCGCAACATAAGCGTCGTCGAAGGAGGCTACCAGGAGCTAAAAATAGAACATTCTCACAATGGCCATTTCTTCCAACAACAAGGTGAAAAGGACTCATTGAATGTAATTTCTTTTTGTTTCCCTTCCACGAGAGGAACAATATTATTCCCACACACACGCACACAACCAAACGGCGTGTAAAAAGTTTGAGGATGCCAACGACACATGGCGTTCCCAAGTGGTCACCCACCTAAGTACTAACCATGCCCGATGTTGCTTAACTTCGGTGATCGGACGAGAACCGGTGTTTTCAACATGGTATGGTCGTTGACAAGTATGCTCCTGCTATGTCCGCAACATAAGCGCCGTCGAAGGAGGCTGCCAGGAGCTAAAAATAGAACATTCTCACAATGTTCAGTTCTTCCAACAACAAGGCAAAAAGGACTTATCGAATGAAATTACTTTTTGTTTCCCTTCCACGTGAGGAAGAATATTATTCCCACACACACGCACACAACCAAACGGTGTGTAAAAAGTTTGAGGATGCCAACGACACATGGCGTTCCCAAGTGGTCACCCACCTAAGCTAACCATGCCCGATGTTGCTTAACTTCGGTGATCGGACGAGAACCGGTGTTTTCAACATGGTATGGTCGTTGACAAGTATGCTCCTGCTATGTCCGCAACATAAGCGTCGTCGAAGGAGGCTGGACGGAGCTAAAAATAGAACATTCTCACAATGGCCATTTCTTCCAACAACAAGGTGAAAAGGACTCATTGAATGTAATTTCTTTTTGTTTCCCTTCCACGAGAGGAACAATATTATTCCCACACACACGCACACAACCAAACGGCGTGTAAAAAAAGTTTGAGGATGCCAACGACACATGGCGTTCCCAAGTGGTCACCCACCTAAGTACTAACCATGCCCGATGTTGCTTAACTTCGGTGATCGGACGAGAACCGGTGTTTTCAACATGGTATGGTCGTTGACAAGTATGCTCCTGCTATGTTCGCAACATAAACGCCGTCGAAGGAGGCTGAACGGAGCTAAAAATAGAATATTCTCACAATGTTCAGTTCTTCCAACAACAAGGTGAAAAGGACTCATCGAATGAAATTTCTTTTTGTTTCCCTTCCACGAGAGGAAGAATATTATTCCCACACACACGCACACAACCAAACGGCGTGTAAAAAAAGTTTGAGGATGCCAACGACACATGGCGTTCCCAAGTGGTCACCCACCTAAGTACTAACCATGCCCGATGTTGCTTAACTTCGGTGATCGGACGAGAACCGGTGTTTTCAACATGGTATGGTCGTTGACAAGTATGCTCCTGCTATGTCCGCAACATAAGCGCCGTCGAAGGAGGCTGGACGGAGCTAAAAATAGAACATTCTCACAATGGCCAGTTCTTCCAACAAGGTGAAAAGGACTCATTGAATGTAATTTCTTTTTGTTTCCCTTCCACGAGAGGAACAAAATTATTCCAACACACACGCACACAACCAAACGGCGTGTAAAAAGTTTGAGGATGCCAACGACACATGGCGTTCCCAAGTGGTCACCCACCTAAGTACTAACCATGCCCGATGTTGCTTAACTTCGGTGATCGGACGAGAACCGGTGTTTTCAACATGGTATGGTCGTTGACAAGTATGCACCTGCTATGTCCGCAACATAAGCGCCGTCGAAGGAGGCTGGACGGAGCTAAAAATAGAACATTCTCACAATGTTCAGTTCTTCCAACAACAAGGTGAAAAGGACTCATTGAATGTAATTTCTTTTTGTTTCCCTTCCAAGAGAGGAACAATATTATTCCCACACACACGCACACAACCAAACGGCGTGTAAAAAGTTTGAGGATGCCAACGACACATGGCGTTCCCAAGTGGTCACCCACCTAAGTACTAACCATGCCCGATGTTGCTTAACTTCGGTGATCGGACGAGAACCGGTGTTTTCAACATGGTATGGTCGTTGACAAGTATGCTCCTGCTATGTTCGCAACATAAGCGCCGTCGAAGGAGGCTGGACGGAGCTAAAAATAGAACATTCTCACAATGTTCAGTTCTTCCAACAACAAGGTGAAAAGGACTCATTGAATGTAATTTCTTTTTGTTTCCCTTCCACGAGAGGAACAATATTATTCCCACACACACGCACACAACCAAACGGCGTGTAAAAAGTTTGAGGATGCCAACGACACATGGCGTTCCCAAGTGGTCACCCACCTAAGTACTAACCATGCCCGATGTTGCTTAACTTCGGTGATCGGACGAGAACCGGTGTTTTCAACATGGTATGGTCGTTGACAAGTATGCTCCTGCTATGTCCGCAACATAAGCGCCGTCGAAGGAGGCTGGACGGAGCTAAAAATAGAACATTCTCACAATGTTCAGTTCTTCCAACAACAAGGTGAAAAGGACTCATTGAATGTAATTTCTTTTTGTTTCCCTTCCACGAGAGGAACAATATTATTCCCACACACACGCACACAACCAAACGGCGTGTAAAAAGTTTGAGGATGCCAACGACACATGGCGTTCCCAAGTGGTCACCCACCTAAGTACTAACCATGCCCGATGTTGCTTAACTTCGGTGATCGGACGAGAACCGGTGTTTTCAACATGGTATGGTCGTTGACAAGTATGCTCCTGCTATGTCCGCAACATAAGCGCCGTCGAAGGAGGCTGCCAGGAGCTAAAAATAGAACATTCTCACAATGTTCAGTTCTTCCAACAACAAGGTGAAAAGGACTCATTTAATGTAATTTCTTTTTGTTTCCCTTCCACGAGAGGAAGAATATTATTCCCACACACACGCACACAACCAAACGGCGTGTAAAAAGTTTGAGGATGCCAACGACACATGGCGTTCCCAAGTGGTCACCCACCTAAGTACTAACCATGCCCGATGTTGCTTAACTTCGGTGATCGGACGAGAACCGGTGTTTTCAACATGGTATGGTCGTTGACAAGTATGCTCCTGCTATGTCCGCAACATAAGCGCCGTCGAAGGAGGCTGGACGGAGCTAAAAATAGAACATTCTCACAATGGCCAGTTCTTCCAACAAGGTGAAAAGGACTCATTGAATGTAATTTCTTTTTGTTTCCCTTCCACGAGAGGAACAAAATTATTCCAACACACACGCACACAACCAAACGGCGTGTAAAAAGTTTGAGGATGCCAACGACACATGGCGTTCCCAAGTGGTCACCCACCTAAGTACTAACCATGCCCGATGTTGCTTAACTTCGGTGATCGGACGAGAACCGGTGTTTTCAACATGGTATGGTCGTTGACAAGTATGCTCCTGCTATGTCCGCAACATAAGCGCCGTCGAAGGAGGCTGGACGGAGCTAAAAATAGAACATTCTCACAATGTTCAGTTCTTCCAACAACAAGGTGAAAAGGACTCATTGAATGTAATTTCTTTTTGTTTCCCTTCCACGAGAGGAACAATATTATTCCCACACACACGCACACAACCAAACGGCGTGTAAAAAGTTTGAGGATGCCAACGACACATGGCGTTCCCAAGTGGTCACCCACCTAAGTACTAACCATGCCCGATGTTGCTTAACTTCGGTGATCGGACGAGAACCGGTGTTTTCAACATGGTATGGTCGTTGACAAGTATGCTCCTGCTATGTTCGCAACATAAACGCCGTCGAAGGAGGCTGGACGGAGCTAAAAATAGAATATTCTCACAATGTTCAGTTCTTCCAACAACAAGGTGAAAAGGACTCATCGAATGAAATTTCTTTTTGTTTCCCTTCCACGAGAGGAAGAATATTATTCCCACACACACGCATACAATCAAACGGCGTGTAAAAAAAGTTTGAGGATGCCAACGACACATGGCGTTCCCAAGTGGTCACCCACCTAAGTACTAACCATGCCCGATGTTGCTTAACTTCGGTGATCGGACGAGAACCGGTGTTTTCAACATGGTATGGTCGTTGACAAGTATGCTCCTGCTATGTCCGCAACATAAGCGCCGTCGAAGGAGGCTGGACGGAGCTAAAAATAGAACATTCTCACAATGGCCAGTTCTTCCAACAAGGTGAAAAGGACTCATTGAATGTAATTTCTTTTTGTTTCCCTTCCACGAGAGGAACAAAATTATTCCAACACACACGCACACAACCAAACGGCGTGTAAAAAGTTTGAGGATGCCAACGACACATGGCGTTCCCAAGTGGTCACCCACCTAAGTACTAACCATGCCCGATGTTGCTTAACTTCGGTGATCGGACGAGAACCGGTGTTTTCAACATGGTATGGTCGTTGACAAGTATGCTCCTGCTATGTCCGCAACATAAGCGCCGTCGAAGGAGGCTGCCAGGAGCTAAAAATAGAATATTCTCACAATGTTCAGTTCTTCCAACAACAAGGTGAAAAGGACTCATCGAATGAAATTTCTTTTTGTTTCCCTTCCACGAGAGGAAGAATATTATTCCCACACACACGCACACAACCAAACGGCGTGTAAAAAAAGTTTGAGGATGCCAACGACACATGGCGTTCCCAAGTGGTCACCCACCTAAGTACTAACCATGCCCGATGTTGCTTAACTTCGGTGATCGGACGAGAACCGGTGTTTTCAACATGGTATGGTCGTTGACAAGTATGCTCCTGCTATGTCCGCAACATAAGCGCCGTCGAAGGAGGCTGGACGGAGCTAAAAATAGAACATTCTCACAATGGCCAGTTCTTCCAACAAGGTGAAAAGGACTCATTGAATGTAATTTCTTTTTGTTTCCCTTCCACGAGAGGAAGAATATTATTCCCACACACACGCACACAACCAAACGGCGTGTAAAAAGTTTGAGGATGCCAACGACACATGGCGTTCCCAAGTGGTCACCCACCTAAGTACTAACCATGCCCGATGTTGCTTAACTTCGGTGATCGGACGAGAACCGGTGTTTTCAACATGGTATGGTCGTTGACAAGTATGCTCCTGCTATGTCCGCAACATAAGCGCCGTCGAAGGAGGCTGCCAGGAGCTAAAAATAGAACATTCTCACAATGTTCAGTTCTTCCAACAACAAGGTGAAAAGGACTCATTTAATGTAATTTCTTTTTGTTTCCCTTCCACGAGAGGAACAATATTATTCCCACACACACGCACACAACCAAACGGCGTGTAAAAAGTTTGAGGATGCCAACGACACATGGCGTTCCCAAGTGGTCACCCACCTAAGTACTAACCATGCCCGATGTTGCTTAACTTCGGTGATCGGACGAGAACCGGTGTTTTCAACATGGTATGGTCGTTGACAAGTATGCTCCTGCTATGTTCGCAACATAAGCGCCGTCGAAGGAGGCTGGACGGAGCTAAAAATAGAACATTCTCACAATGTTCAGTTCTTCCAACAACAAGGTGAAAAGGACTCATTGAATGTAATTTCTTTTTGTTTCCCTTCCACGAGAGGAACAATATTATTCCCACACACACGCACACAACCAAACGGCGTGTAAAAAGTTTGAGGATGCCAACGACACATGGCGTTCCCAAGTGGTCACCCACCTAAGTACTAACCATGCCCGATGTTGCTTAACTTCGGTGATCGGACGAGAACCGGTGTTTTCAACATGGTATGGTCGTTGACAAGTATGCTCCTGCTATGTCCGCAACATAAGCGCCGTCGAAGGAGGCTGGACGGAGCTAAAAATAGAACATTCTCACAATGTTCAGTTCTTCCAACAACAAGGTGAAAAGGACTCATTGAATGTAATTTCTTTTTGTTTCCCTTCCACGAGAGGAACAATATTATTCCCACACACACGCACACAACCAAACGGCGTGTAAAAAGTTTGAGGATGCCAACGACACATGGCGTTCCCAAGTGGTCACCCACCTAAGTACTAACCATGCCCGATGTTGCTTAACTTCGGTGATCGGACGAGAACCGGTGTTTTCAACATGGTATGGTCGTTGACAAGTATGCTCCTGCTATGTTCGCAACATAAGCGCCGTCGAAGGAGGCTGGACGGAGCTAAAAATAGAACATTCTCACAATGTTCAGTTCTTCCAACAACAAGGTGAAAAGGACTCATTGAATGTAATTTCTTTTTGTTTCCCTTCCACGAGAGGAACAATATTATTCCAACACACACGCACACAACCAAACGGCGTGTAAAAAGTTTGAGGATGCCAACGACACATGGCGTTCCCAAGTGGTCACCCACCTAAGTACTAACCATGCCCGATGTTGCTTAACTTCGGTGATCGGACGAGAACCGGTGTTTTCAACATGGTATGGTCGTTGACAAGTATGCTCCTGCTATGTCCGCAACATAAGCGCCGTCGAAGGAGGCTGCCAGGAGCTAAAAATAGAACATTCTCACAATGTTCAGTTCTTCCAACAACAAGGTGAAAAGGACTCATTGAATGTAATTTCTTTTTGTTTCCCTTCCACGAGAGGAAGAATATTATTCCCACACACACGCACACAACCAAACGGCGTGTAAAAAGTTTGAGGATGCCAACGACACATGGCGTTCCCAAGTGGTCACCCACCTAAGTACTAACCATGCCCGATGTTGCTTAACTTCGGTGATCGGACGAGAACCGGTGTTTTCAACATGGTATGGTCGTTGACAAGTATGCTCCTGCTATGTTCGCAACATAAACGCCGTCGAAGGAGGCTGGACGGAGCTAAAAATAGAATATTCTCACAATGTTCAGTTCTTCCAACAACAAGGTGAAAAGGACTCATCGAATGAAATTTCTTTTTGTTTCCCTTCCACGAGAGGAAGAATATTATTCCCACACACACGCATACAATCAAACGGCGTGTAAAAAAAGTTTGAGGATGCCAACGACACATGGCGTTCCCAAGTGGTCACCCACCTAAGTACTAACCATGCCCGATGTTGCTTAACTTCGGTGATCGGACGAGAACCGGTGTTTTCAACATGGTATGGTCGTTGACAAGTATGCTCCTGCTATGTCCGCAACATAAGCGCCGTCGAAGGAGGCTGGACGGAGCTAAAAATAGAACATTCTCACAATGTTCAGTTCTTCCAACAACAAGGTGAAAAGGACTCATTGAATGTAATTTCTTTTTGTTTCCCTTCCACGAGAGGAACAATATTATTCCCACACACACGCATTCAACCAAACGGCGTGTAAAAAGTTTGAGGATGCCAACGACACATGGCGTTCCCAAGTGGTCACCCACCTAAGTACTAACCATGCCCGATGTTGCTTAACTTCGGTGATCGGACGAGAACCGGTGTTTTCAACATGGTATGGTCGTTGACAAGTATGCTCCTGCTATGTTCGCAACATAAACGCCGTCGAAGGAGGCTGGACGGAGCTAAAAATAGAATATTCTCACAATGTTCAGTTCTTCCAACAACAAGGTGAAAAGGACTCATCGAATGAAATTTCTTTTTGTTTCCCTTCCACGAGAGGAACAATATTATTCCCACACACACGCATACAATCAAACGGCGTGTAAAAAAAGTTTGAGGATGGCAACGACACATGGCGTTCCCAAGTGGTCACCCACCTAAGTACTAACCATGCCCGATGTTGCTTAACTTCGGTGATCGGACGAGAACCGGTGTTTTCAACATGGTATGGTCGTTGACAAGTATGCTCCTGCTATGTTCGCAACATAAACGCCGTCGAAGGAGGCTGGACGGAGCTAAAAATAGAATATTCTCACAATGTTCAGTTCTTCCAACAACAAGGTGAAAAGGACTCATCGAATGAAATTTCTTTTTGTTTCCCTTCCACGAGAGGAAGAATATTATTCCCACACACACGCACACAACCAAACGGCGTGTAAAAAAAGTTTGAGGATGCCAACGACACATGGCGTTCCCAAGTGGTCACCCACCTAAGTACTAACCATGCCCGATGTTGCTTAACTTCGGTGATCGGACGAGAACCGGTGTTTTCAACATGGTATGGTCGTTGACAAGTATGCTCCTGCTATGTCCGCAACATAAGCGCCGTCGAAGGAGGCTGGACGGAGCTAAAAATAGAACATTCTCACAATGGCCAGTTCTTCCAACAAGGTGAAAAGGACTCATTGAATGTAATTTCTTTTTGTTTCCCTTCCACGAGAGGAACAAAATTATTCCAACACACACGCACACAACCAAACGGCGTGTAAAAAGTTTGAGGATGCCAACGACACATGGCGTTCCCAAGTGGTCACCCACCTAAGTACTAACCATGCCCGATGTTGCTTAACTTCGGTGATCGGACGAGAACCGGTGTTTTCAACATGGTATGGTCGTTGACAAGTATGCTCCTGCTATGTCCGCAACATAAGCGCCGTCGAAGGAGGCTGCCAGGAGCTAAAAATAGAACATTCTCACAATGTTCAGTTCTTCCAACAACGAGGTGAAAAGGACTCATTGAATGTAATTTCTTTTTGTTTCCCTTCCACGAGAGGAAGAATATTATTCCCACACACACGCATTCAACCAAACGGCGTGTAAAAAGTTTGAGGATGCCAACGACACATGGCGTTCCCAAGTGGTCACCCACCTAAGTACTAACCATGCCCGATGTTGCTTAACTTCGGTGATCGGACGAGAACCGGTGTTTTCAACATGGTATGGTCGTTGACAAGTATGCTCCTGCTATGTCCGCAACATAAGCGCCGTCGAAGGAGGCTGGACGGAGCTAAAAATAGAACATTCTCACAATGGCCAGTTCTTCCAACAAGGTGAAAAGGACTCATTGAATGTAATTTCTTTTTGTTTCCCTTCCACGAGAGGAACAAAATTATTCCAACACACACGCACACAACCAAACGGCGTGTAAAAAGTTTGAGGATGCCAACGACACATGGCGTTCCCAAGTGGTCACCCACCTAAGTACTAACCATGCCCGATGTTGCTTAACTTCGGTGATCGGACGAGAACCGGTGTTTTCAACATGGTATGGTCGTTGACAAGTATGCTCCTGCTATGTCCGCAACATAAGCGCCGTCGAAGGAGGCTGCCAGGAGCTAAAAATAGAACATTCTCACAATGTTCAGTTCTTCCAACAACAAGGTGAAAAGGACTCATTGAATGTAATTTCTTTTTGTTTCCCTTCCACGAGAGGAAGAATATTATTCCCACACACACGCACACAACCAAACGGCGTGTAAAAAGTTTGAGGATGCCAACGACACATGGCGTTCCCAAGTGGTCACCCACCTAAGTACTAACCATGCCCGATGTTGCTTAACTTCGGTGATCGGACGAGAACCGGTGTTTTCAACATGGTATGGTCGTTGACAAGTATGCTCCTGCTATGTTCGCAACATAAACGCCGTCGAAGGAGGCTGGACGGAGCTAAAAATAGAACATTCTCACAATGTTCAGTTCTTCCAACAACAAGGTGAAAAGGACTCATTGAATGTAATTTCTTTTTGTTTCCCTTCCACGAGAGGAACAATATTATTCCCACACACACGCACACAACCAAACGGCGTGTAAAAAGTTTGAGGATGCCAACGACACATGGCGTTCCCAAGTGGTCACCCACCTAAGTACTAACCATGCCCGATGTTGCTTAACTTCGGTGATCGGACGAGAACCAGTGTTTTCAACATGGTATGGTCGTTGACAAGTATGCTCCTGCTATGTCCGCAACATAAGCGCCGTCGAAGGAGGCTGGACGGAGCTAAAAATAGAACATTCTCACAATGGCCATTTCTTCCAACAACAAGGTGAAAAGGACTCATTTAATGAAATTTCTTTTTGTTTCCCTTCCACGAGAGGAAGAATATTATTCCCACACACACGCATACAACCAAACGGCGTGTAAAAAGTTTGAGGATGCCAACGACACATGGCGTTCCCAAGTGGTCACCCACCTAAGTACTAACCATGCCCGATGTTGCTTAACTTCGGTGATCGGACGAGAACCGGTGTTTTCAACATGGTATGGTCGTTGACAAGTATGCTCCTGCTATGTCCGCAACATAAGCGCCGTCGAAGGAGGCTGGACGGAGCTAAAAATAGAACATTCTCACAATGGCCAGTTCTTCCAACAACAAGGTGAAAAAGACTCATTGAATGAAATTACTTTTTGTTTCCCTTCCACGAGAGGAAGAATATTATTCCCACACACACGCACACAACCAAACGGCGTGTAAAAAGTTTGAGGATGCCAACGACACATGGCGTTCCCAAGTGGTCACCCACCTAAGTACTAACCATGCCCGATGTTGCTTAACTTCGGTGATCGGACGAGAACCGGTGTTTTCAACATGGTATGGTCGTTGACAAGTATGCTCCTGCTATGTCCGCAACATAAGCGCCGTCGAAGGAGGCTGCCAGGAGCTAAAAATAGAACATTCTCACAATGTTCAGTTCTTCCAACAACAAGGCAAAAAGGACTTATCGAATGAAATTACTTTTTGTTTCCCTTCCACGTGAGGAAGAATATTATTCCCACACACACGCACACAACCAAACGGTGTGTAAAAAGTTTGAGGATGCCAACGACACATGGCGTTCCCAAGTGGTCACCCACCTAAGTACTAACCATGCCCGATGTTGCTTAACTTCGGTGATCGGACGAGAACCGGTGTTTTCAACATGGTATGGTCGTTGACAAGTATGCTCCTGCTATGTTCGCAACATAAGCGCCGTCGAAGGAGGCTGGACGGAGCTAAAAATAGAACATTCTCACAATGGCCAGTTCTTCCAACAACAAGGTGAAAAGGACACATCGAATGAAATTACTTTTTGTTTCCCTTCCACGAGAGGAAGAATATTATTCCCACACACACGCATTCAACCAAACGGCGTGTAAAAAGTTTGAGGATGCCAACGACACATGGCGTTCCCAAGTGGTCACCCACCTAAGTACTAACCATGCCCGATGTTGCTTAACTTCGGTGATCGGACGAGAACCGGTGTTTTCAACATGGTATGGTCGTTGACAAGTATGCTCCTGCTATGTCCGCAACATAAGCGCCGTCGAAGGAGGCTACCAGGAGCTAAAAATAGAACATTCTCACAATGGCCAGTTCTTCCAACAACAAGGTGAAAAGGACACATCGATTGAAATTACTTTTTGTTTCCCTTCCTCGAGAGGAACAATATTATTCCCACACACACGCACACAACCAAACGGCGTGTAAAAAGTTTGAGGATGCCAACGACACATGGCGTTCCCAAGTGGTCACCCACCTAAGTACTAACCATGCCCGATGTTGCTTAACTTCGGTGATCGGACGAGAACCGGTGTTTTCAACATGGTATGGTCGTTGACAAGTATGCTCCTGCTATGTCCGCAACATAAGCGCCGTCGAAGGAGGCTGGACGGAGCTAAAAATAGAACATTCTCACAATGGCCAGTTCTTCCAACAACAAGGTGAAAAAGACTCATTGAATGAAATTACTTTTTGTTTCCCTTCCACGAGAGGAAGAATATTATTCCCACACACACGCACACAACCAAACGGCGTGTAAAAAGTTTGAGGATGCCAACGACACATGGCGTTCCCAAGTGGTCACCCACCTAAGTACTAACCATGCCCGATGTTGCTTAACTTCGGTGATCGGACGAGAACCGGTGTTTTCAACATGGTATGGTCGTTGACAAGTATGCTCCTGCTATGTCCGCAACATAAGCGCCGTCGAAGGAGGCTGCCAGGAGCTAAAAATAGAACATTCTCACAATGTTCAGTTCTTCCAACAACAAGGCAAAAAGGACTTATCGAATGAAATTACTTTTTGTTTCCCTTCCACGTGAGGAAGAATATTATTCCCACACACACGCACACAACCAAACGGTGTGTAAAAAGTTTGAGGATGCCAACGACACATGGCGTTCCCAAGTGGTCACCCACCTAAGTACTAACCATGCCCGATGTTGCTTAACTTCGGTGATCGGACGAGAACCGGTGTTTTCAACATGGTATGGTCGTTGACAAGTATGCTCCTGCTATGTCCGCAACATAAGCGCCGTCGAAGGAGGCTGGACGGAGCTAAAAATAGAACATTCTCACAATGGCCAGTTCTTCCAACAACAAGGTGAAAAGGACACATCGAATGAAATTTCTTTTTGTTTCCCTTCCACGAGAGGAAGAATATTATTCCCACACACACGCATTCAACCAAACGGCGTGTAAAAAGTTTGAAGATGCCAACGACACATGGCGTTCCCAAGTGGTCACCCACCTAAGTACTAGCCATGCCCGATGTTGCTTAACTTCGGTGATCGGACGAGAACCGGTGTTTTCAACATGGTATGGTCGTTGACAAGTATGCTCCTGCTATGTCCGCAACATAAGCGCCGTCGAAGGAGGCTGGACGGAGCTAAAAATAGAACATTCTCACAATGGCCAGTTCTTCCAACAACAAGGTGAAAAAGACTCATTGAATGAAATTACTTTTTGTTTCCCTTCCACGAGAGGAAGAATATTATTCCCACACACACGCACACAACCAAACGGCGTGTAAAAAGTTTGAGGATGCCAACGACACATGGCGTTCCCAAGTGGTCACCCACCTAAGTACTAACCATGCCCGATGTTGCTTAACTTCGGTGATCGGACGAGAACCGGTGTTTTCAACATGGTATGGTCGTTGACAAGTATGCTCCTGCTATGTCCGCAACATAAGCGCCGTCGAAGGAGGCTGCCAGGAGCTAAAAATAGAACATTCTCACAATGTTCAGTTCTTCCAACAACAAGGCAAAAAGGACTTATCGAATGAAATTACTTTTTGTTTCCCTTCCACGTGAGGAAGAATATTATTCCCACACACACGCACACAACCAAACGGTGTGTAAAAAGTTTGAGGATGCCAACGACACATGGCGTTCCCAAGTGGTCACCCACCTAAGTACTAACCATGCCCGATGTTGCTTAACTTCGGTGATCGGACGAGAACCGGTGTTTTCAACATGGTATGGTCGTTGACAAGTATGCTCCTGCTATGTCCGCAACATAAGCGCCGTCGAAGGAGGCTGGACGGAGCTAAAAATAGAACATTCTCACAATGGCCAGTTCTTCCAACAACAAGGTGAAAAGGACACATCGAATGAAATTTCTTTTTGTTTCCCTTCCACGAGAGGAAGAATATTATTCCCACACACACGCATTCAACCAAACGGCGTGTAAAAAGTTTGAAGATGCCAACGACACATGGCGTTCCCAAGTGGTCACCCACCTAAGTACTAACCATGCCCGATGTTGCTTAACTTCGGTGATCGGACGAGAACCGGTGTTTTCAACATGGTATGGTCGTTGACAAGTATGCTCCTGCTATGTTCGCAACATAAGCGCCGTCGAAGGAGGCTGGACGGAGCTAAAAATAGAACATTCTCACAATGGCCAGTTCTTCCAACAACAAGGTGAAAAAGACTCATTTAATGAAATTTCTTTTTGTTTCCCTTCCACGAGAGGAACAATATTATTCCCACACACACGCACACAACCAAACGGCGTGTAAAAAGTTTGAGGATGCCAACGACACATGGCGTTCCCAAGTGGTCACCCACCTAAGTACTAACCATGCCCGATGTTGCTTAACTTCGGTGATCGGACGAGAACCGGTGTTTTCAACATGGTATGGTCGTTGACAAGTATGCTCCTGCTATGTCCGCAACATAAGCGTCGTCGAAGGAGGCTGGACGGAGCTAAAAATAGAACATTCTCACAATGTTCAGTTCTTCCAACAACAAGGTGAAAAGGACTCATTGAATGTAATTTCTTTTTGTTTCCCTTCCACGAGAGGAACAATATTATTCCCACACACACGCACACAACCAAACGGCGTGTAAAAAGTTTGAGGATGCCAACGACACATGGCGTTCCCAAGTGGTCACCCACCTAAGTACTAACCATGCCCGATGTTGCTTAACTTCGGTGATCGGACGAGAACCGGTGTTTTCAACATGGTATGGTCGTTGACAAGTATGCTCCTGCTATGTCCGCAACATAAGCGCCGTCGAAGGAGGCTGCCAGGAGCTAAAAATAGAACATTCTCACAATGTTCAGTTCTTCCAACAACAAGGTGAAAAGGACTCATTGAATGTAATTTCTTTTTGTTTCCCTTCCACGAGAGGAAGAATATTATTCCCACACACACGCATTCAACCAAACGGCGTGTAAAAAGTTTGAGGATGCCAACGACACATGGCGTTCCCAAGTGGTCACCCACCTAAGTACTAACCATGCCCGATGTTGCTTAACTTCGGTGATCGGACGAGAACCGGTGTTTTCAACATGGTATGGTCGTTGACAAGTATGCTCCTGCTATGTCCGCAACATAAGCGCCGTCGAAGGAGGCTGGACGGAGCTAAAAATAGAACATTCTCACAATGGCCAGTTCTTCCAACAAGGTGAAAAGGACTCATTGAATGTAATTTCTTTTTGTTTCCCTTCCACGAGAGGAACAAAATTATTCCAACACACACGCACACAACCAAACGGCGTGTAAAAAGTTTGAGGATGCCAACGACACATGGCGTTCCCAAGTGGTCACCCACCTAAGTACTAACCATGCCCGATGTTGCTTAACTTCGG
Source organism: Anopheles ziemanni (assembly GCF_943734765.1). NCBI lineage: Eukaryota > Metazoa > Arthropoda > Insecta > Diptera > Culicidae > Anopheles > Anopheles ziemanni. The sequence goes on from NC_080705.1 coordinate 54,873,198, forward strand.
TGATCGGACGAGAACCGGTGTTTTCAACATGGTATGGTCGTTGACAAGTATGCTCCTGCTATGTCCGCAACATAAGCGCCGTCGAAGGAGGCTGCCAGGAGCTAAAAATAGAACATTCTCACAATGTTCAGTTCTTCCAACAACAAGGTGAAAAGGACTCATTGAATGTAATTTCTTTTTGTTTCCCTTCCACGAGAGGAAGAATATTATTCCCACACACACGCACACAACCAAACGGCGTGTAAAAAGTTTGAGGATGCCAACGACACATGGCGTTCCCAAGTGGTCACCCACCTAAGTACTAACCATGCCCGATGTTGCTTAACTTCGGTGATCGGACGAGAACCGGTGTTTTCAACATGGTATGGTCGTTGACAAGTATGCTCCTGCTATGTTCGCAACATAAACGCCGTCGAAGGAGGCTGGACGGAGCTAAAAATAGAACATTCTCACAATGTTCAGTTCTTCCAACAACAAGGTGAAAAGGACTCATTGAATGTAATTTCTTTTTGTTTCCCTTCCACGAGAGGAACAATATTATTCCCACACACACGCACACAACCAAACGGCGTGTAAAAAGTTTGAGGATGCCAACGACACATGGCGTTCCCAAGTGGTCACCCACCTAAGTACTAACCATGCCCGATGTTGCTTAACTTCGGTGATCGGACGAGAACCAGTGTTTTCAACATGGTATGGTCGTTGACAAGTATGCTCCTGCTATGTCCGCAACATAAGCGCCGTCGAAGGAGGCTGGACGGAGCTAAAAATAGAACATTCTCACAATGGCCATTTCTTCCAACAACAAGGTGAAAAGGACTCATTTAATGAAATTTCTTTTTGTTTCCCTTCCACGAGAGGAAGAATATTATTCCCACACACACGCATACAACCAAACGGCGTGTAAAAAGTTTGAGGATGCCAACGACACATGGCGTTCCCAAGTGGTCACCCACCTAAGTACTAACCATGCCCGATGTTGCTTAACTTCGGTGATCGGACGAGAACCGGTGTTTTCAACATGGTATGGTCGTTGACAAGTATGCTCCTGCTATGTCCGCAACATAAGCGCCGTCGAAGGAGGCTGGACGGAGCTAAAAATAGAACATTCTCACAATGGCCAGTTCTTCCAACAACAAGGTGAAAAAGACTCATTGAATGAAATTACTTTTTGTTTCCCTTCCACGAGAGGAAGAATATTATTCCCACACACACGCACACAACCAAACGGCGTGTAAAAAGTTTGAGGATGCCAACGACACATGGCGTTCCCAAGTGGTCACCCACCTAAGTACTAACCATGCCCGATGTTGCTTAACTTCGGTGATCGGACGAGAACCGGTGTTTTCAACATGGTATGGTCGTTGACAAGTATGCTCCTGCTATGTCCGCAACATAAGCGCCGTCGAAGGAGGCTGCCAGGAGCTAAAAATAGAACATTCTCACAATGTTCAGTTCTTCCAACAACAAGGCAAAAAGGACTTATCGAATGAAATTACTTTTTGTTTCCCTTCCACGTGAGGAAGAATATTATTCCCACACACACGCACACAACCAAACGGTGTGTAAAAAGTTTGAGGATGCCAACGACACATGGCGTTCCCAAGTGGTCACCCACCTAAGTACTAACCATGCCCGATGTTGCTTAACTTCGGTGATCGGACGAGAACCGGTGTTTTCAACATGGTATGGTCGTTGACAAGTATGCTCCTGCTATGTTCGCAACATAAGCGCCGTCGAAGGAGGCTGGACGGAGCTAAAAATAGAACATTCTCACAATGGCCAGTTCTTCCAACAACAAGGTGAAAAGGACACATCGAATGAAATTACTTTTTGTTTCCCTTCCACGAGAGGAAGAATATTATTCCCACACACACGCATTCAACCAAACGGCGTGTAAAAAGTTTGAGGATGCCAACGACACATGGCGTTCCCAAGTGGTCACCCACCTAAGTACTAACCATGCCCGATGTTGCTTAACTTCGGTGATCGGACGAGAACCGGTGTTTTCAACATGGTATGGTCGTTGACAAGTATGCTCCTGCTATGTCCGCAACATAAGCGCCGTCGAAGGAGGCTACCAGGAGCTAAAAATAGAACATTCTCACAATGGCCAGTTCTTCCAACAACAAGGTGAAAAGGACACATCGATTGAAATTACTTTTTGTTTCCCTTCCTCGAGAGGAACAATATTATTCCCACACACACGCACACAACCAAACGGCGTGTAAAAAGTTTGAGGATGCCAACGACACATGGCGTTCCCAAGTGGTCACCCACCTAAGTACTAACCATGCCCGATGTTGCTTAACTTCGGTGATCGGACGAGAACCGGTGTTTTCAACATGGTATGGTCGTTGACAAGTATGCTCCTGCTATGTCCGCAACATAAGCGCCGTCGAAGGAGGCTGGACGGAGCTAAAAATAGAACATTCTCACAATGGCCAGTTCTTCCAACAACAAGGTGAAAAAGACTCATTGAATGAAATTACTTTTTGTTTCCCTTCCACGAGAGGAAGAATATTATTCCCACACACACGCACACAACCAAACGGCGTGTAAAAAGTTTGAGGATGCCAACGACACATGGCGTTCCCAAGTGGTCACCCACCTAAGTACTAACCATGCCCGATGTTGCTTAACTTCGGTGATCGGACGAGAACCGGTGTTTTCAACATGGTATGGTCGTTGACAAGTATGCTCCTGCTATGTCCGCAACATAAGCGCCGTCGAAGGAGGCTGCCAGGAGCTAAAAATAGAACATTCTCACAATGTTCAGTTCTTCCAACAACAAGGCAAAAAGGACTTATCGAATGAAATTACTTTTTGTTTCCCTTCCACGTGAGGAAGAATATTATTCCCACACACACGCACACAACCAAACGGTGTGTAAAAAGTTTGAGGATGCCAACGACACATGGCGTTCCCAAGTGGTCACCCACCTAAGTACTAACCATGCCCGATGTTGCTTAACTTCGGTGATCGGACGAGAACCGGTGTTTTCAACATGGTATGGTCGTTGACAAGTATGCTCCTGCTATGTCCGCAACATAAGCGCCGTCGAAGGAGGCTGGACGGAGCTAAAAATAGAACATTCTCACAATGGCCAGTTCTTCCAACAACAAGGTGAAAAGGACACATCGAATGAAATTTCTTTTTGTTTCCCTTCCACGAGAGGAAGAATATTATTCCCACACACACGCATTCAACCAAACGGCGTGTAAAAAGTTTGAAGATGCCAACGACACATGGTTTTCCCAAGTGGTCACCCACCTAAGTACTAGCCATGCCCGATGTTGCTTAACTTCGGTGATCGGACGAGAACCGGTGTTTTCAACATGGTATGGTCGTTGACAAGTATGCTCCTGCTATGTCCGCAACATAAGCGCCGTCGAAGGAGGCTGGACGGAGCTAAAAATAGAACATTCTCACAATGGCCAGTTCTTCCAACAACAAGGTGAAAAAGACTCATTGAATGAAATTACTTTTTGTTTCCCTTCCACGAGAGGAAGAATATTATTCCCACACACACGCACACAACCAAACGGCGTGTAAAAAGTTTGAGGATGCCAACGACACATGGCGTTCCCAAGTGGTCACCCACCTAAGTACTAACCATGCCCGATGTTGCTTAACTTCGGTGATCGGACGAGAACCGGTGTTTTCAACATGGTATGGTCGTTGACAAGTATGCTCCTGCTATGTCCGCAACATAAGCGCCGTCGAAGGAGGCTGCCAGGAGCTAAAAATAGAACATTCTCACAATGTTCAGTTCTTCCAACAACAAGGCAAAAAGGACTTATCGAATGAAATTACTTTTTGTTTCCCTTCCACGTGAGGAAGAATATTATTCCCACACACACGCACACAACCAAACGGTGTGTAAAAAGTTTGAGGATGCCAACGACACATGGCGTTCCCAAGTGGTCACCCACCTAAGTACTAACCATGCCCGATGTTGCTTAACTTCGGTGATCGGACGAGAACCGGTGTTTTCAACATGGTATGGTCGTTGACAAGTATGCTCCTGCTATGTCCGCAACATAAGCGCCGTCGAAGGAGGCTGGACGGAGCTAAAAATAGAACATTCTCACAATGGCCAGTTCTTCCAACAACAAGGTGAAAAGGACTTATCGAATGAAATTTCTGTTTGTTTCCCTTCCACGAGAGGAAGAATATTATTCCCACACACACGCATTCAACCAAACGGCGTGTAAAAAGTTTGAAGATGCCAACGACACATGGCGTTCCCAAGTGGTCACCCACCTAAGTACTAACCATGCCCGATGTTGCTTAACTTCGGTGATCGGACGAGAACCGGTGTTTTCAACATGGTATGGTCGTTGACAAGTATGCTCCTGCTATGTTCGCAACATAAGCGCCGTCGAAGGAGGCTGGACGGAGCTAAAAATAGAACATTCTCACAATGGCCAGTTCTTCCAACAACAAGGTGAAAAAGACTCATTTAATGAAATTTCTTTTTGTTTCCCTTCCACGAGAGGAACAATATTATTCCCACACACACGCACACAACCAAACGGCGTGTAAAAAGTTTGAGGATGCCAACGACACATGGCGTTCCCAAGTGGTCACCCACCTAAGTACTAACCATGCCCGATGTTGCTTAACTTCGGTGATCGGACGAGAACCGGTGTTTTCAACATGGTATGGTCGTTGACAAGTATGCTCCTGCTATGTCCGCAACATAAGCGTCGTCGAAGGAGGCTGGACGGAGCTAAAAATAGAACATTCTCACAATGTTCAGTTCTTCCAACAACAAGGTGAAAAGGACTCATTGAATGTAATTTCTTTTTGTTTCCCTTCCACGAGAGGAACAATATTATTCCCACACACACGCACACAACCAAACGGCGTGTAAAAAGTTTGAGGATGCCAACGACACATGGCGTTCCCAAGTGGTCACCCACCTAAGTACTAACCATGCCCGATGTTGCTTAACTTCGGTGATCGGACGAGAACCGGTGTTTTCAACATGGTATGGTCGTTGACAAGTATGCTCCTGCTATGTCCGCAACATAAGCGTCGTCGAAGGAGGCTGGACGGAGCTAAAAATAGAACATTCTCACAATGTTCAGTTCTTCCAACAACAAGGTGAAAAGGACTCATTTAATGAAATTTCTTTTTGTTTCCCTTCCACGAGAGGAACAATATTATTCCCACACACACGCACACAACCAAACGGCGTGTAAAAAGTTTGAGGATGCCAACGACACATGGCGTTCCCAAGTGGTCACCCACCTAAGTACTAACCATGCCCGATGTTGCTTAACTTCGGTGATCGGACGAGAACCGGTGTTTTCAACATGGTATGGTCGTTGACAAGTATGCTCCTGCTATGTCCGCAACATAATCGCCGTCGAAGGAGGCTGGACGGAGCTAAAAATAGAACATTCTCACAATGTTCAGTTCTTCCAACAACAAGGTGAAAAGGACTCATTTAATGAAATTTCTTTTTGTTTCCCTTCCACGAGAGGAACAATATTATTCCCACACACACGCACACAACCAAACGGCGTGTAAAAAGTTTGAGGATGCCAACGACACATGGCGTTCCCAAGTGGTCACCCACCTAAGTACTAACCATGCCCGATGTTGCTTAACTTCGGTGATCGGACGAGAACCGGTGTTTTCAACATGGTATGGTCGTTGACAAGTATGCTCCTGCTATGTCCGCAACATAAGCGTCGTCGAAGGAGGCTGGACGGAGCTAAAAATAGAACATTCTCACAATGTTCAGTTCTTCCAACAACAAGGTGAAAAGGACTCATTTAATGAAATTTCTTTTTGTTTCCCTTCCACGAGAGGAACAATATTATTCCCACACACACGCACACAACCAAACGGCGTGTAAAAAGTTTGAGGATGCCAACGACACATGGCGTTCCCAAGTGGTCACCCACCTAAGTACTAACCATGCCCGATGTTGCTTAACTTCGGTGATCGGACGAGAACCGGTGTTTTCAACATGGTATGGTCGTTGACAAGTATGCTCCTGCTCCGCAACATAATCGCCGTCGAAGGAGGCTGGACGGAGCTAAAAATAGAACATTCTCACAATGTTCAGTTCTTCCAACAACAAGGTGAAAAGGACTCATTTAATGAAATTTCTTTTTGTTTCCCTTCCACGAGAGGAACAATATTATTCCCACACACACGCACACAACCAAACGGCGTGTAAAAAGTTTGAGGATGCCAACGACACATGGCGTTCCCAAGTGGTCACCCACCTAAGTACTAACCATGCCCGATGTTGCTTAACTTCGGTGATCGGACGAGAACCGGTGTTTTCAACATGGTATGGTTGTTGACAAGTATGCTCCTGCTATGTCCGCAACATAAGCGTCGTCGAAGGAGGCTGGACGGAGCTAAAAATAGAACATTCTCACAATGTTCAGTTCTTCCAACAACAAGGTGAAAAGGACTCATTTAATGAAATTTCTTTTTGTTTCCCTTCCACGAGAGGAACAATATTATTCCCACACACACGCACACAACCAAACGGCGTGTAAAAAGTTTGAGGATGCCAACGACACATGGCGTTCCCAAGTGGTCACCCACCTAAGTACTAACCATGCCCGATGTTGCTTAACTTCGGTGATCGGACGAGAACCGGTGTTTTCAACATGGTATGGTCGTTGACAAGTATGCTCCTGCTATGTCCGCAACATAAGCGTCGTCGAAGGAGGCTGGACGGAGCTAAAAATAGAACATTCTCACAATGTTCAGTTCTTCCAACAACAAGGTGAAAAGGACTCATTGAATGTAATTTCTTTTTGTTTCCCTTCCACGAGAGGAACAATATTATTCCCACACACACGCACACAACCAAACGGCGTGTAAAAAGTTTGAGGATGCCAACGACACATGGCGTTCCCAAGTGGTCACCCACCTAAGTACTAACCATGCCCGATGTTGCTTAACTTCGGTGATCGGACGAGAACCGGTGTTTTCAACATGGTATGGTCGTTGACAAGTATGCTCCTGCTATGTCCGCAACATAATCGCCGTCGAAGGAGGCTGGACGGAGCTAAAAATAGAACATTCTCACAATGTTCAGTTCTTCCAACAACAAGGTGAAAAGGACTCATTTAATGAAATTTCTTTTTGTTTCCCTTCCACGAGAGGAACAATATTATTCCCACACACACGCACACAACCAAACGGCGTGTAAAAAGTTTGAGGATGCCAACGACACATGGCGTTCCCAAGTGGTCACCCACCTAAGTACTAACCATGCCCGATGTTGCTTAACTTCGGTGATCGGACGAGAACCGGTGTTTTCAACATGGTATGGTCGTTGACAAGTATGCTCCTGCTATGTCCGCAACATAAGCGTCGTCGAAGGAGGCTGGACGGAGCTAAAAATAGAACATTCTCACAATGTTCAGTTCTTCCAACAACAAGGTGAAAAGGACTCATTTAATGAAATTTCTTTTTGTTTCCCTTCCACGAGAGGAACAATATTATTCCCACACACACGCACACAACCAAACGGCGTGTAAAAAGTTTGAGGATGCCAACGACACATGGCGTTCCCAAGTGGTCACCCACCTAAGTACTAACCATGCCCGATGTTGCTTAACTTCGGTGATCGGACGAGAACCGGTGTTTTCAACATGGTATGGTCGTTGACAAGTATGCTCCTGCTATGTCCGCAACATAATCGCCGTCGAAGGAGGCTGGACGGAGCTAAAAATAGAACATTCTCACAATGTTCAGTTCTTCCAACAACAAGGTGAAAAGGACTCATTTAATGAAATTTCTTTTTGTTTCCCTTCCACGAGAGGAACAATATTATTCCCACACACACGCACACAACCAAACGGCGTGTAAAAAGTTTGAGGATGCCAACGACACATGGCGTTCCCAAGTGGTCACCCACCTAAGTACTAACCATGCCCGATGTTGCTTAACTTCGGTGATCGGACGAGAACCGGTGTTTTCAACATGGTATGGTCGTTGACAAGTATGCTCCTGCTATGTCCGCAACATAATCGCCGTCGAAGGAGGCTGGACGGAGCTAAAAATAGAACATTCTCACAATGTTCAGTTCTTCCAACAACAAGGTGAAAAGGACTCATTTAATGAAATTTCTTTTTGTTTCCCTTCCACGAGAGGAACAATATTATTCCCACACACACGCACACAACCAAACGGCGTGTAAAAAGTTTGAGGATGCCAACGACACATGGCGTTCCCAAGTGGTCACCCACCTAAGTACTAACCATGCCCGATGTTGCTTAACTTCGGTGATCGGACGAGAACCGGTGTTTTCAACATGGTATGGTCGTTGACAAGTATGCTCCTGCTATGTCCGCAACATAAGCGTCGTCGAAGGAGGCTGGACGGAGCTAAAAATAGAACATTCTCACAATGTTCAGTTCTTCCAACAACAAGGTGAAAAGGACTCATTGAATGTAATTTCTTTTTGTTTCCCTTCCACGAGAGGAACAATATTATTCCCACACACACGCACACAACCAAACGGCGTGTAAAAAGTTTGAGGATGCCAACGACACATGGCGTTCCCAAGTGGTCACCCACCTAAGTACTAACCATGCCCGATGTTGCTTAACTTCGGTGATCGGACGAGAACCGGTGTTTTCAACATGGTATGGTCGTTGACAAGTATGCTCCTGCTATGTCCGCAACATAATCGCCGTCGAAGGAGGCTGGACGGAGCTAAAAATAGAACATTCTCACAATGTTCAGTTCTTCCAACAACAAGGTGAAAAGGACTCATTGAATGTAATTTCTTTTTGTTTCCCTTCCACGAGAGGAACAATATTATTCCCACACACACGCACACAACCAAACGGCGTGTAAAAAGTTTGAGGATGCCAACGACACATGGCGTTCCCAAGTGGTCACCCACCTAAGTACTAACCATGCCCGATGTTGCTTAACTTCGGTGATCGGACGAGAACCGGTGTTTTCAACATGGTATGGTCGTTGACAAGTATGCTCCTGCTATGTCCGCAACATAAGCGTCGTCGAAGGAGGCTGGACGGAGCTAAAAATAGAACATTCTCACAATGTTCAGTTCTTCCAACAACAAGGTGAAAAGGACTCATTTAATGAAATTTCTTTTTGTTTCCCTTCCACGAGAGGAACAATATTATTCCCACACACACGCACACAACCAAACGGCGTGTAAAAAGTTTGAGGATGCCAACGACACATGGCGTTCCCAAGTGGTCACCCACCTAAGTACTAACCATGCCCGATGTTGCTTAACTTCGGTGATCGGACGAGAACCGGTGTTTTCAACATGGTATGGTCGTTGACAAGTATGCTCCTGCTATGTCCGCAACATAAGCGTCGTCGAAGGAGGCTGGACGGAGCTAAAAATAGAACATTCTCACAATGTTCAGTTCTTCCAACAACAAGGTGAAAAGGACTCATTTAATGAAATTTCTTTTTGTTTCCCTTCCACGAGAGGAACAATATTATTCCCACACACACGCACACAACCAAACGGCGTGTAAAAAGTTTGAGGATGCCAACGACACATGGCGTTCCCAAGTGGTCACCCACCTAAGTACTAACCATGCCCGATGTTGCTTAACTTCGGTGATCGGACGAGAACCGGTGTTTTCAACATGGTATGGTCGTTGACAAGTATGCTCCTGCTATGTCCGCAACATAATCGCCGTCGAAGGAGGCTGGACGGAGCTAAAAATAGAACATTCTCACAATGTTCAGTTCTTCCAACAACAAGGTGAAAAGGACTCATTTAATGAAATTTCTTTTTGTTTCCCTTCCACGAGAGGAACAATATTATTCCCACACACACGCACACAACCAAACGGCGTGTAAAAAGTTTGAGGATGCCAACGACACATGGCGTTCCCAAGTGGTCACCCACCTAAGTACTAACCATGCCCGATGTTGCTTAACTTCGGTGATCGGACGAGAACCGGTGTTTTCAACATGGTATGGTCGTTGACAAGTATGCTCCTGCTATGTCCGCAACATAAGCGTCGTCGAAGGAGGCTGGACGGAGCTAAAAATAGAACATTCTCACAATGTTCAGTTCTTCCAACAACAAGGTGAAAAGGACTCATTGAATGTAATTTCTTTTTGTTTCCCTTCCACGAGAGGAACAATATTATTCCCACACACACGCACACAACCAAACGGCGTGTAAAAAGTTTGAGGATGCCAACGACACATGGCGTTCCCAAGTGGTCACCCACCTAAGTACTAACCATGCCCGATGTTGCTTAACTTCGGTGATCGGACGAGAACCGGTGTTTTCAACATGGTATGGTCGTTGACAAGTATGCTCCTGCTATGTCCGCAACATAATCGCCGTCGAAGGAGGCTGGACGGAGCTAAAAATAGAACATTCTCACAATGTTCAGTTCTTCCAACAACAAGGTGAAAAGGACTCATTTAATGAAATTTCTTTTTGTTTCCCTTCCACGAGAGGAACAATATTATTCCCACACACACGCACACAACCAAACGGCGTGTAAAAAGTTTGAGGATGCCAACGACACATGGCGTTCCCAAGTGGTCACCCACCTAAGTACTAACCATGCCCGATGTTGCTTAACTTCGGTGATCGGACGAGAACCGGTGTTTTCAACATGGTATGGTCGTTGACAAGTATGCTCCTGCTATGTCCGCAACATAAGCGTCGTCGAAGGAGGCTGGACGGAGCTAAAAATAGAACATTCTCACAATGTTCAGTTCTTCCAACAACAAGGTGAAAAGGACTCATTTAATGAAATTTCTTTTTGTTTCCCTTCCACGAGAGGAACAATATTATTCCCACACACACGCACACAACCAAACGGCGTGTAAAAAGTTTGAGGATGCCAACGACACATGGCGTTCCCAAGTGGTCACCCACCTAAGTACTAACCATGCCCGATGTTGCTTAACTTCGGTGATCGGACGAGAACCGGTGTTTTCAACATGGTATGGTCGTTGACAAGTATGCTCCTGCTATGTCCGCAACATAATCGCCGTCGAAGGAGGCTGGACGGAGCTAAAAATAGAACATTCTCACAATGTTCAGTTCTTCCAACAACAAGGTGAAAAGGACTCATTTAATGAAATTTCTTTTTGTTTCCCTTCCACGAGAGGAACAATATTATTCCCACACACACGCACACAACCAAACGGCGTGTAAAAAGTTTGAGGATGCCAACGACACATGGCGTTCCCAAGTGGTCACCCACCTAAGTACTAACCATGCCCGATGTTGCTTAACTTCGGTGATCGGACGAGAACCGGTGTTTTCAACATGGTATGGTCGTTGACAAGTATGCTCCTGCTATGTCCGCAACATAATCGCCGTCGAAGGAGGCTGGACGGAGCTAAAAATAGAACATTCTCACAATGTTCAGTTCTTCCAACAACAAGGTGAAAAGGACTCATTTAATGAAATTTCTTTTTGTTTCCCTTCCACGAGAGGAACAATATTATTCCCACACACACGCACACAACCAAACGGCGTGTAAAAAGTTTGAGGATGCCAACGACACATGGCGTTCCCAAGTGGTCACCCACCTAAGTACTAACCATGCCCGATGTTGCTTAACTTCGGTGATCGGACGAGAACCGGTGTTTTCAACATGGTATGGTCGTTGACAAGTATGCTCCTGCTATGTCCGCAACATAAGCGTCGTCGAAGGAGGCTGGACGGAGCTAAAAATAGAACATTCTCACAATGTTCAGTTCTTCCAACAACAAGGTGAAAAGGACTCATTGAATGTAATTTCTTTTTGTTTCCCTTCCACGAGAGGAACAATATTATTCCCACACACACGCACACAACCAAACGGCGTGTAAAAAGTTTGAGGATGCCAACGACACATGGCGTTCCCAAGTGGTCACCCACCTAAGTACTAACCATGCCCGATGTTGCTTAACTTCGGTGATCGGACGAGAACCGGTGTTTTCAACATGGTATGGTCGTTGACAAGTATGCTCCTGCTATGTCCGCAACATAATCGCCGTCGAAGGAGGCTGGACGGAGCTAAAAATAGAACATTCTCACAATGTTCAGTTCTTCCAACAACAAGGTGAAAAGGACTCATTGAATGTAATTTCTTTTTGTTTCCCTTCCACGAGAGGAACAATATTATTCCCACACACACGCACACAACCAAACGGCGTGTAAAAAGTTTGAGGATGCCAACGACACATGGCGTTCCCAAGTGGTCACCCACCTAAGTACTAACCATGCCCGATGTTGCTTAACTTCGGTGATCGGACGAGAACCGGTGTTTTCAACATGGTATGGTCGTTGACAAGTATGCTCCTGCTATGTCCGCAACATAAGCGTCGTCGAAGGAGGCTGGACGGAGCTAAAAATAGAACATTCTCACAATGTTCAGTTCTTCCAACAACAAGGTGAAAAGGACTCATTTAATGAAATTTCTTTTTGTTTCCCTTCCACGAGAGGAACAATATTATTCCCACACACACGCACACAACCAAACGGCGTGTAAAAAGTTTGAGGATGCCAACGACACATGGCGTTCCCAAGTGGTCACCCACCTAAGTACTAACCATGCCCGATGTTGCTTAACTTCGGTGATCGGACGAGAACCGGTGTTTTCAACATGGTATGGTCGTTGACAAGTATGCTCCTGCTATGTCCGCAACATAAGCGTCGTCGAAGGAGGCTGGACGGAGCTAAAAATAGAACATTCTCACAATGTTCAGTTCTTCCAACAACAAGGTGAAAAGGACTCATTTAATGAAATTTCTTTTTGTTTCCCTTCCACGAGAGGAACAATATTATTCCCACACACACGCACACAACCAAACCGCGTGTAAAAAGTTTGAGGATGCCAACGACACATGGCGTTCCCAAGTGGTCACCCACCTAAGTACTAACCATGCCCGATGTTGCTTAACTTCGGTGATCGGACGAGAACCGGTGTTTTCAACATGGTATGGTCGTTGACAAGTATGCTCCTGCTATGTCCGCAACATAATCGCCGTCGAAGGAGGCTGGACGGAGCTAAAAATAGAACATTCTCACAATGTTCAGTTCTTCCAACAACAAGGTGAAAAGGACTCATTTAATGAAATTTCTTTTTGTTTCCCTTCCACGAGAGGAACAATATTATTCCCACACACACGCACACAACCAAACGGCGTGTAAAAAGTTTGAGGATGCCAACGACACATGGCGTTCCCAAGTGGTCACCCACCTAAGTACTAACCATGCCCGATGTTGCTTAACTTCGGTGATCGGACGAGAACCGGTGTTTTCAACATGGTATGGTCGTTGACAAGTATGCTCCTGCTATGTCCGCAACATAATCGCCGTCGAAGGAGGCTGGACGGAGCTAAAAATAGAACATTCTCACAATGTTCAGTTCTTCCAACAACAAGGTGAAAAGGACTCATTTAATGAAATTTCTTTTTGTTTCCCTTCCACGAGAGGAACAATATTATTCCCACACACACGCACACAACCAAACGGCGTGTAAAAAGTTTGAGGATGCCAACGACACATGGCGTTCCCAAGTGGTCACCCACCTAAGTACTAACCATGCCCGATGTTGCTTAACTTCGGTGATCGGACGAGAACCGGTGTTTTCAACATGGTATGGTCGTTGACAAGTATGCTCCTGCTATGTCCGCAACATAAGCGTCGTCGAAGGAGGCTGGACGGAGCTAAAAATAGAACATTCTCACAATGTTCAGTTCTTCCAACAACAAGGTGAAAAGGACTCATTTAATGAAATTTCTTTTTGTTTCCCTTCCACGAGAGGAACAATATTATTCCCACACACACGCACACAACCAAACGGCGTGTAAAAAGTTTGAGGATGCCAACGACACATGGCGTTCCCAAGTGGTCACCCACCTAAGTACTAACCATGCCCGATGTTGCTTAACTTCGGTGATCGGACGAGAACCGGTGTTTTCAACATGGTATGGTCGTTGACAAGTATGCTCCTGCTATGTCCGCAACATAAGCGTCGTCGAAGGAGGCTGGACGGAGCTAAAAATAGAACATTCTCACAATGTTCAGTTCTTCCAACAACAAGGTGAAAAGGACTCATTTAATGAAATTTCTTTTTGTTTCCCTTCCACGAGAGGAACAATATTATTCCCACACACACGCACACAACCAAACGGCGTGTAAAAAGTTTGAGGATGCCAACGACACATGGCGTTCCCAAGTGGTCACCCACCTAAGTACTAACCATGCCCGATGTTGCTTAACTTCGGTGATCGGACGAGAACCGGTGTTTTCAACATGGTATGGTCGTTGACAAGTATGCTCCTGCTATGTCCGCAACATAATCGCCGTCGAAGGAGGCTGGACGGAGCTAAAAATAGAACATTCTCACAATGTTCAGTTCTTCCAACAACAAGGTGAAAAGGACTCATTTAATGAAATTTCTTTTTGTTTCCCTTCCACGAGAGGAACAATATTATTCCCACACACACGCACACAACCAAACGGCGTGTAAAAAGTTTGAGGATGCCAACGACACATGGCGTTCCCAAGTGGTCACCCACCTAAGTACTAACCATGCCCGATGTTGCTTAACTTCGGTGATCGGACGAGAACCGGTGTTTTCAACATGGTATGGTCGTTGACAAGTATGCTCCTGCTATGTCCGCAACATAATCGCCGTCGAAGGAGGCTGGACGGAGCTAAAAATAGAACATTCTCACAATGTTCAGTTCTTCCAACAACAAGGTGAAAAGGACTCATTTAATGAAATTTCTTTTTGTTTCCCTTCCACGAGAGGAACAATATTATTCCCACACACACGCACACAACCAAACGGCGTGTAAAAAGTTTGAGGATGCCAACGACACATGGCGTTCCCAAGTGGTCACCCACCTAAGTACTAACCATGCCCGATGTTGCTTAACTTCGGTGATCGGACGAGAACCGGTGTTTTCAACATGGTATGGTCGTTGACAAGTATGCTCCTGCTATGTCCGCAACATAAGCGTCGTCGAAGGAGGCTGCCAGGAGCTTAAAATAGATAATGCTTTACAATAGTCAGTTGAAGAAACAACCGTATAGATAATCATGCTCGATACCGTTTAGTTTTGAAGTATGAGAAATAGAACATCATGCATACAATATTTACAATATTGAGCTTCAGGTTTGAGAAGCTGACAACATTCCCGTTACTTCTTTCTACCTTCAATAAGCACTAAACATGTATGTTCTACACAGTTTGATCTTACTTTGGCATACATTTTTATTTGCTAAATATGAAAGTTTCACCGACCAACTAAGAAAGTTGTTCGTATCGGTAGTACAAGTATGTGTAAAAATATTTGTCGAAATACAAACGAAAAGAACATCTTCCAATGATGGCAGTGTTCTCATTATGCTTTTGCATTATCCTCTCCGTTGTCATGCGGTTGCAAAATTTTCCACTAATATATTTTTTCTGTGTTTGTTTTTACCATTGATCGTAAATGCGGCTAAAACCTCGCAATAAAGAGTATCATCTATAAGCAACTATCTATCCATTCATATGAGTGATTTTTTTTTTCTGCGCGACTTATCCTAACTAACTAACGACGATTATGCCTAGAAACATGCTTAAAAATAATCAATAGATATCTGCAATATAAACCCTCAATTTCACCTCCATACCGTCTAGCTTGAGGTAAACAAAAGATGATTTTAGGAATAGTATATCTTTAATTGTGAACTTGTAAACGCGAATGTAGAATAGTAATAGTAGTTGATGTAGGACATAATGTTTGTAATAATCCAAAACTGCTATTCGTGCAGTTGACCGTTTGTAAAAATGTAATTTGAAGCTAGTACAGGTAGCACTTCAAGCAAACATCTTTCCTCACCATTTTTTTACGAGGACTGCAATGTTACTTGTTCGAGTCTTAGACATTTGATTATAAATACGCAGCTCTTCGATACTATGTCAATAGTGTTGCTTAGTTTTTCGAGTGTGTACCAATTGTTCACTATTGGAATGCTTCAGATACCCTTTTGCCTAGCAAGAGTGGTTTAACATGAAAATTACTTTTTTTCTTTTGTCTTGTCTATAACTGACTATTGCTCCGCTCTCTTTACGTCGATGTAACGCCTTTTCTCGCAACAAGCAGATTCAGGACGGGATTTTTCCGTATGTAACTTACAGCCTTTTTGTGTGTGACCATGGTGAAATCATATCCGTTGCACTGCAGGATTTTGTCGTGCATTCGCAGGCCCGATTTAGCAGCTGGGCTACCTTCATGCACTTCAGTCACGTAGATTCCCTGTCGTTCAAACATAATTAAATAAAATAGATTAGACGAACGTTGGATACACAATTGAATGACTTTAACGACTTCATGCGCACACTAACTATAAATGCACTTACATAGTCCGTGTATCCCTGCGGACTTTTTCGGAAGTCCTGATCAATGCCACCGCCTATTTTGAATCCACATTTCAGCACCTCGCGACCTTCTTCGTCGATGTCCTTTTCCTTGTGTAAAGTTATGGGAATCTGTAAGCGAAAGAGAGTATTTAGCCGTTTGCAACAGACAACCTATTAGGATTAATTTTACGGTATGTATCGCAGGGCCACCAAGGTGTTCTCACTTCAGTCTTGTTATCATGCTTTGTTTGCAATTGTTTACGTTTCGACTGACTCTTCAATGGAATCTTTGAGGTCATCCACAGCAACAACCTACTATCGTTCCGTGCAAACTTTCAAGAACCGATATGCGTAATCGCTTTCCTTAACTGATGATTCATACGCAGGATGGCCATAAGTAACTAACATCATGCATCAACAAGTCATTGATTCCACACAACTTACGCTTAAGCACTCCATTGCGGTACCCGCCTGATGCTGGAAAGCTTTTTTCGCCATTTCGCTGGCTGCGTGAGGTAGTTGTTGTAGCACGCAAGAGGTAATGGAAGATGTCCTACAGTCCAGTAGATTTGATATGACAAAACTTCCGCGCTGTTGTTGGAACTTTTACGATTCGTCTATTTTACAGTGGCTTCGATCGATTCCTGCGGAATAACAAACACCACTGAAAAAAGTGGTGTCGCTGCTTGACAGTTCGTATGCTAATATTATTCATATTCTCTTTTCACTGGGATTTTTAATTTTATTGGCAAATAGTGATGAGGAAACTAAATCCCTACAGGGATTCGGATCTTTCGATTCAAATCTATTCTGAGATCTGGATCTTCGAATCCGAGTCCCAATCCCAATTACCGATTTTTCTCATTATTTGTTACTTTAACAATTGTATAATCAATGGTTGAATTGATCCTAAGGCAAAACCGATTCTGTGAAAGGTCCCCTGGACCATCAGGATCGTTATCGCTATCCGCTCTCAGGGGGAGCTTTTTCATTTCAGTTCCGAGGGAACTACCCACCACTATGCGTCAATTTGAGCCATGGGATCCACACCAAAGTGATTACTATCCGCAGTTCAGCGCGACGTCCCGTTTCAAAAGTAGCCCAGTTCCGGCAGAACAATCGCGGAAGCCAAGCGCGACAGAGGTAGGGGAGTATGTGGAAATATGTATCACATTGGGGCGCAAACTCGGCTAAAATTTTTTGTTGAATTTTGACGTAGTAATGCATGATATTTGATAAGCCACGTATTTTATGCACCCTGAGTGAGTTTGGCGCTTCTACATTTGAAATTCACTGAGAAAACAAACTTAAACAGACAACGACGATATTTTGCCCCACCATAGGAGGTATATATTTCTTCTTCTTCTTCTTCTTTCGCTATGCGAGTCGGGGTATATCCTCCTACGCTAAGTCGAACGTTAGTTCCCTTACTCGTAATCAGAGGCGTACCGACTCTGTCCGAACTCCTATGAAGGGGCTCGTCCTTTAGGACCGGCTAATAATAGCCATATGTCCACCCGCCGGCCACGGGAGGGATAATTCCTTCCGTTGTCAGGACACAAGAACTCGTGGTCCGCTTGATTGACTCAAACAGAACGAGATGTGCGGCAGCTAGGATTTTTCTGACCTGAGCTCCAGCTCGGCGTGACCACGCGGTCGTGCCGTAACCTTACTTTTCCGCTAACCCTTTCAGGAACTGCACTGCTAACCTCCGCTCTGATTCACTGCCGAACTGAAACTGGTATATATTTCCACATCATTTCCTACTTGTTGAAGAGCAGTTTGTTTACGTTTCGGCACCCGAAAAATCTTTGGAAAAAAAATCAATTAAAACGGAGTTTCATAACTGAATTTCATTTGTGAAGGCTAGAAATAAGTAGTACAACGAAAAATCCGATGTTTCGTGGATAATATTGCTCGTTTTATATGCGTTTGTGTTTCGGCTTGTTTACGTTTTGTCCAGCTGTCGGTTTGTTTACGTTTAGAATTGACATTTGACAAGAGCTAGCGCGACGACGCGTTTTTCGCTGCTTCTACACTAGCATCGTCTAGCGCAATTTGTGCGACATTTTTTTATATGGAGTTCAGCCGCCTGTCAGGCGACGTCGCGTTTCGTGACGGGACGTCGCGCTGTAGTGTGGACCCCGAGGTAGACTTCCGAAGCTTTTCGAAAAATAAACTTTCTCAAAACCTAAAAAATAGGTTCCAGAATTTTTTCTAGAGCCTAACTTGCAAATCGCGCAAAAAACTCAATCTATGTCCAATAAACCTACCCAGCGTTCGATTAGAGTAAACTGAAATCAATTACATTGTCTCTAGATCGACTCGTTATGTGATTAATTCGACTCAAATAATTGTGAGTCGATTCAAACAGTTCTTCTTCATCTTTCGCTATGCGAGTCGGGGTATATCCTCCTACGCTAAGTCGAACGTTTGTTCCCTTACTCGTAATCAGAGGCGTACCGACTCTGTCCGAACTCCTATGAAGGGGCTCGTCCTTTAGGACCGGCTAATAATAGCCATATGTCCACCCGCCGGCCACGGGAGGGATAATTCCTTCCGTTGTCAGGACACAAGAACTCGTGGTCCGCTTGATTGACTCAAACAGAACGAGATGTGCGGCAGCTAGGATTTTTCTGACCTGAGCTCCAGCTCGGGGTGACCACGCGGTCGTGCCGTAACCTTACTTTTCCGCTAACCCTTTCAGGAACCTCGTGCACTGCTAACCATCCGCTCTGATGCAACGCCGAACTGGAACTGATTCAAACAGTTTAGGATCAAATCAAGTCCTAAACAAATCAAATCTGATTCGAATCCTAATCGAATCAAATCTTTAGAATCCGTCAGATGGGATTCGAATCTGTAGAATCTGTCTAGGGATGCAATCTTCGAATCTTCCGAATCCCGATTCTGCCAACACTATTGGCAAATGAAACGTCAAATGTTGTTATCAATTCTGGAGCGGTAGGTTTTTCAGCGTAAAAATAATTCACATTTCTTTGTGTTGCCATTAAAACTGCTTTCCGTATCGTGAATCTGATATCATAATTTTCTTGAGCTAAACGTACGCTGTGTGTTACCGTTGCTGTGGATATTCTTGCTGATAAATCATGCTACAACAGTTTGTTTTCCTGTTTCTGACCACGATCGTGCTTTGTGCGGATTGTGCTGCAGCCGACGGAATGGATTTCGGTGATGGCGCGGCACTGGTCCTAGGAGTGCTCATAAGCATCGTCGGCATACTGGCATGCCTGGGTGCACACGCCCGAAAACTGCGGGCTAATCAGTTTTAGACTTAACGTTTGAAACTGTCTCCCAACACCAACCAAATAATAATTTCAACCAAGTACACACAATCGGCTGAAGGAGCGTCATTTCTATTTCATTCCATAGTTTCTTAGTGAAGTAAGCATGAGCTACCTAAGAACCCTCCGAACGGTGGCACTATCGTCCGGAAGATTATCTACGCACACTTATAGGGAACATGCGGTGCTAACAACGCCACGGTGGAACAATGCCAGTGTCCAGGGATTCCTTCCGCAATCGGCGGTACGGCAGTTTTCCTACGAAGCTACCGTCACCAGCATTTGGCAATCGATCTCCCACAGCAAACCGGTAGCTTACGTTCAGCATGGGATGATAGATTTTCACGATTTCACCGGACTTCCCTGGTGGGCGACGATTATTCTCGCGACGGTTGGCCTACGAACATTTGTCACCTTGCCGCTTGCGATCTATCAGAACAAAATATTGGCACGTCTGGAAAAAATTTCAATGGAAATGCCCGACATTATCAAGGAACTGAAGATGGAAACAGCCTACGCTATAAAAAAATTCAATTGGTCTGAAAAGGAAGCGCGCATCATGTACAATCATTCGGTAGGTTTTTCGTACGGGAGCTGTTGATTACTTAACAAACAATAATCCACTTTTATTACGCTTTCAGCTTAAAAAACAGTGGAACAAACTAATCGTCCGCGAAAACTGTCACCCAGCCAAGACGATGGTACTGCTCTGGGGTCAGATACCGCTGTGGATAGTGCAGTCGGTGGCAATTCGAAATTTGGTGTCCCTTATGCCCGATCCGACCGCCATCGAGGCGCAGATTGCATACACCGAGTTAACAGTGGGTGGTTTCGGTTGGATACCGAATCTGACCGAATTAGATCAATCACTTATACTACCGGTTGCGCTGGGTGTTATAAACTTAACTATCATCGAGGTAGGCAAGTCGGAAATCTTCCCAAACCGATCACGTAATATTTTATTTATTTATTCCTTTTGTCCAGATTCAAGCTGCGTCTCGAACAAAGCTACCCTCGAAACTTCAAACCGTATTTACCAATCTGTTTCGTGTGCTAAGCATCGTAATGGTTCCAATTGCTGCTTCCGTTCCTTCGGTAAATTACAGTTCCTATGTTAACCCTTCTTAAGGTGGCAAAACAGCTATTAACATCCAATTAATTTCCGTAATTACAATACTCTTTCGTGACGGCTATTTTCATTTTTTTTTTACTTTGTAGTGTCTTTGCCTGTACTGGGTCTCGTCCAGTGCATACGGATTGGGCCAAAATCTGTTTCTTCTATCTCCTCGCGTTCGTCGCGCCGTAGGAATTCCAGCCGTACCGTCAGAGTCGTCCCAACCTTACCAACACCTATACCACAAGTTAACGTCGAAGTTCAGTGCCCTAAGCAACCGTTTGTCCAGTTCTAATCCCAGCCCGAAAGTGTGATCCGTTCGAATAAGATAGTTAAAGTTTCAATACATTAATTTTAAATTATGCACTTTGCTTTTGTACATAAACCACGTTTACGGGCGTTTTATTATATATCTTATATTGCTAACCCCATTGATGTTTTTTCAGTATCACTACGTTAATAAGAGATATAAAAGTGTAAAAATGCCATCAAAAATATTTAAGGTACATTGCAACACGCTGTACTACTCAGCTACTCGGTGTCATCCCCCGTGATGTTTTCTGCGACGTTTACTGGTTCATTGTTTCCGGAAGTTAAGTTTTTAGTTCTATCTTATTGATTAAGGAGAGAAAACTTATCGACGCCTTAAACTCCATGCTGGTGCAGCGATTGGTTGAGCTTCTGCTCGATCCAGTCTCGATAGTAGGCCACGTTCAAGTAAACTCCCGGCTTATTCACGTAGCCACAGTGCTTTCCCCACGAGACGATACCGGTTAGGACATTAGTGCCTGGAACGAAACCAAATAACATGAGATGTTTTCTCAAACTTAACCCAAGCCGTTGCTAGGTATTGATAGGCTAGATATCAAGTGGGAATCTTGGTGAAGTGGAAAGCCACGTCGAGGCTCTTTAGCTAAAGAACAGCAACGATCTTCGACACAAATTTTGTTATGAAAATTATTTTCTACTCTTGAATACAATTTTCTGTTTAAAACTGTTGATCACAGAGTTATATATACAGCTTTGGACTTTAGTATTAAACATTTTGTTGTGTTAAACATTACTGTTTTATAAAAGGCGTAAGAAAATAAAGGAAGTTTCGTACAATGTTCAAACTTGAAAAAGAAATTCGTACTAATACGGGGGCAGGGCATTTTGGAGTCTAAGTTGATTCGACTGAGTTTTCCTTCTTTAGTATACTTCCAGCACTGAATCTATTTCTACTGTCGTTTTTTTCCTAGGATTACTCACCATCGCTGTTAGGGCATACCAAGGGCCCACCGGAATCGCCATCGCACGAGTCAACACCGGGCTCGAGCGTACCAGCACAAAACATGCCATCGATCAACGAGTCCCCGTAAACTTCGGGCTGCCGGCAGACACTATCCGGTAACAGGGGAACAATTCCAGCACGCAAGTCAAAGGAAGAATCTGTGAAAAAAGGTGTGATGTTGAAAACACTGCTACCGATTCCTACCGGTATCATTGCATACTCCTTACCTTTCGATCCCGCTACGGTGGCACCCCATCCGGAGATGGTACAGTTTTTGCCCGCCTCGTACGGCGCGTTCTGCGCTGGCAGGCAGATCGGTTGCACGTAGTTATTGAAGCGCACTGGCGTCTTAAGCACAACGACCGCGATGTCGTTGCTCATGTGGTGACCCTGACGGAACTGCTCGTGGATATACGTGTTCTCAACGAAAATGTCCATCTCGGCTTGATCGTACGCGGTCGTATGGTAGTCTCCGATGCGCACCCGGTAAGTACTTTTCGCGTACCCGACCAGACAGTGGGCTGCCGTGAGGACGTGGTATCGCGTGATTAACACCGCTCCACACCAGTGAAGCGTTTTCACACGTAGCGAAGCCTGCCATGGATGGTGGCCGTACACTGTCTCGGAACCGTGGACAACCCGAGCACCGTAGGTGGGTTTCCGAAGGGTCGGATCAACCATCACCCGGCCACAGCTGTCGGGATGAATTTTGCGCGAACGCTCGACGAAATCGAATCGAGGATTCGGTCGAGTATTCCGTAACCGTGCCGTTCTTGGTTTGGTCGGTACATACACGCCGCACCGCACACCGACGTCCTCCGAGTGACCACAATTATGCTGGCCCCAGTGCCAGTGGACACAGTGCTCGATCGACGTTTCCGTGCCATTGCAAGCCACCTGATCGAGCCAAATCTGCCCCGAACCGGGCGGATAAACGTTCTTTCTAACCTCCGCCGTTCCGTTGAATCCTAGCTGACGGCAAATAACTCTCGCCTCGCGCACCCCAAAGTCGTCATCACACACCGTTCCCCACGTTCCATGGTAGTTGATCTCCACGCGTCCCTCGCGATCATTCGGACCGCCCGCCAAACGGACGGCTAGTGGAGCCTTGCAGTGATCTGGCAACTCGTCCGACCCATCCGCACAGTCCCGCACGTTGTCGCATAGGAACTGCAGCGGAATGCACTCTTCTGACGCGTGACACAGCCAGTAATCCTGCGGACAAGTCATGATGGGCGTTCGGCACACCACTCCCACCACTTCTTCAGCATTGCAATCGCTCACACCCCACCCATTAAAGTTGCACTCTCGCAATGAACTTTCGTTTCCATGGCATCGGACGGCATCCATCATGAAGAACGGCCCATCCTCATCCCCGCTCGGATCGGTTGCATTTGGCGGGAAATGTGAGTGTGGTTTCACCTCCATTGCTCCACCCTCGTAGCCAGCCTCACGGCATACCACATTTGCCGCATCGATTCCAAAGCTGTCGTCACAGACGTACCCCCAACGATCGTACACCTTCACCTGCACGTTTCCTTGGGCCTTTTTCGAAAGCTTCAGTTCGTAACCGATATGATCACATACTTTTTCATCGGCCCGATTGCCACAG
The DNA here is from genome assembly GCF_943734765.1 of Anopheles ziemanni. NCBI lineage: Eukaryota > Metazoa > Arthropoda > Insecta > Diptera > Culicidae > Anopheles > Anopheles ziemanni. Next base: position 54,896,860 of record NC_080705.1, read on the forward strand.
CCGTCCTTTCCGTCGCAAACTTCCGCCTCGTCGATGCACACTCCGTTCCCACAGACGAACTTACCGTAGCAAGGGTCCTGTGTTGTCGTCGTCGTTCTCACCGTCGTTGTTGTCGTCGTTGTCGGTGCTCGGGTTGTCGTTGCATGAGGAACTATCATTGGTTGCCATGGATTGGGACGATTGTCCCCGAATCGACTGCGCACGGCAGGAGGCTTACTGGTGGTAGTCGTCGTAGTCGTCGTGGTCGTGGTGGTTGGCCTACGGTAGATCGGATAAACAACTGACTCTGGTGGAGGGGTTGGCTGTTCCATGATGTACGGCGGAGGAAGTGGCCAGGATGCCAATGGAACCGGATCCGAAGCACCGTAGAAGAACTCATTCACTTCGCCAGGAGTCGGAAGGAGGCTGTACGGTGCTGCAACGGTTGACTTACTACCACGTGGTGTCGGTGGTGGCAATCCTATCACTTGCACCACAGGTGGCTCCTCAGTAGTGGTCGTGGTAGTCGTCATCATAGTGCTCAATTTTGTGGCGTTCAATTCCACCCCCTGCTTGTGTTCCTTCATGTATGGGGATAACATAAGCTTGAGTGCGTCCAGATGTTGCTGGACATTAATGTCTTCCTTGCGTACCGTGGGTTGTGGCGTTCCTAGGGGACGGGCTATAGTTGTTGGATACTCGGAAAGTGGTACTCTAGTGGTCGTTGAGCTAGCAGTTGGTGGCGGTGGAACGTAAACGGGCCTATGGATGGACTGTACTTCCTCTATAGGATCACGTTTAAGTGAATGGATTGCTTTAGTTGGAGGTGGTTCGTAGACAGGATATGGCCTTTGTTCCGGTTGTCGTTGCGCTGGTGCTCTTGTAGGGTCCAAGCGAGATGCTTTCGGTTGGCGACGATCCACTTCCGGTGCTCCGATATTAAAACGTAAATCGAAACCTCCATATTCGGCATCTTGATCCCTGTTATCGTCATATTCATTACCATCCGCTGTGGTTTCTTTCAGAAGTTCAATTTCTTCTACATCGGGATGAATGGATTGTTGTCCACTGGTATCATAACCTCCCGGAGAACCACCAGGCTGAACGACAACAGATACGGGTTGGGATCCGGCTGAAGCCTGCGTGGGATAATGAGCTCGAGGAGGAGTAGGACTCTGTGGTACCGGAATTTGTGGCCGGTTGATACCGAGTATAATGTTCTCCGTATTGTCGCAGTCTACGTTATAGATGTGGTCACATACGAGAATTCGCGAATTAAAAGCCGTACCCGGACCACAATCTTGAATGTGGCGAGCACCATTATTACAGTTTACAAACTTCCTGCAGTCGGTTGGATGGGGTAGTAGTCCGATAACACCCGGCGGACACACCGGTTCTTGCTCCTGCTTCGGTGCGGTGTAAGCGGCAAGTTTCGGAGCCTCACGGGTTTCGGTGGCTGGTCTAATACCATTCAGAGATACCGGTGCGGGTAGACAGCTTACCTTAGAAGCATGATCGCATTCACGTGTCTCCGGATTGAACAAAGTACCGGGTGCACAGCTCTGAATGAAACCGCGTCCTTTCCAGCAGTTTAGAAACTGGCGGCAGTCCATTGCGTACACGAAATGACCAGTCATACCCTCCGGGCAGTTGATACCGTCAAAGTCCTTAAGGGATGGGTGGATCGGAGCGCGGACAGCAGGTTTTGCAGATAACGTTTCGCCGATCAAACGATCCTCCGCACCGTATCCAAAGCTCGAGCGAGAGGCTAAGGGGACCGATTGCTGCTGCTGGGTGTACGGTAAAGCTCGAGCTTTAGCTTCCGGTGCACGCTGTCCATCTCTAGGAAAAGGTGCTAGCGGTACTCCCGGTTGGTAAAGTGGAGCCGACGGGCCGTGCTGTTGCACTGTATGATGCTGCCTTTGTACCGGTGCATACTGACGGACCATTGGGGTGTAGTACGTAGTCTCCGCTTCGTACGGCCGATGATGGTGTACCTGACTATAAGAACCGTGCATTTCCGGCATCATATGAACGTGGTTCTGTTGTGGCGACGTCCTTGGATCGTAGATCTGGGGTTTTAATAGAAAAGCGGTAGTCAAATGCGATTAGGAAAGTATATTTGCTAAATTTGATCAAAACAATCATTTGCAACGATCTAGGAGAGAGATTACGTAGTAGAATTTAAAATATGACACGTACGAAATTCATTTTCTTGCTCATGTACATTCACGGGAAGTATTAACTTTTTACATTGGCTTAGTGCAACGATTATAAAACAAATCTCAGACGACATTTGATCGATAACAATTAATTAATATATCAAATATTAATAAAACAAATGTTTCAAAAGGTGGTCATTAGAGAACAGTTATGTAATTTTCATTTTTCATTAGAGAACAAATATGTATTGCGCAGTTACAAAATGCAAGACTGATTTTTCGAAGCGATTAACGTTTGTTTCTTGTGAAATACAAAGATTAAAAAGCAAATTACTCTTCAATCAAAACAACTGCTTTATGTTAGTGATAATGATAATATGAATGAGTAATTGTCAACAACATAAAACCTCTGGAACATCAGATGAAACGCTATCAGCACATGAACGCATGTATTTGAAGACAACAATCTCTTGTTCGCTTCGAGTTGTTTGCTTTTCGTTGCTAATATAGTAAGACAAACATGAGATCAATTACCGTTCAGGTCTATGAAGCTATTTGACATGAAAAATGCTGTCTACAAACAATTAATAATTATGAATCAAAATTCTAAAGAAAAAATCTGTGAGGTGGAGACGATCCTCATTCTTCCCGTTCTATCTGCGTTTTCAATTGAAAAGTATATTTGCATTTTGTTTTTGCACAGAAGTTCTTTTTTTATTTTTTAACTGAATCATTTTGCTTCCATAAGCGATAAGATGTTTGCTAGTATTCTTTGAAAAATAGGAAGCATGCAGCTTTTCTTGAACTGTTTCCCATTTGATAGTGAACTGTCTAGCGGTTCCATAAGATAGCGCTTATAGCGGAAAGAATTGGAGCGAGGTTATTATGATGACGACATCTGGGACGGTCCAACGTCGATCGTGTAATCACAGAGTCGTTCCTCAAAACATTAACAGGAGTATTCTCATAGATCGTTCAAACCTTAATCTTTCTCGTAGATTCGTTTTCACTGTAATATGCTCTACCAAAAGTCTTAGAAAACACATCAAAGGACACAACAACAGAGCGAACCGTCCGAAACACCGCGGATATGGTGATCTGATAAGACTAATACTTTCAAGAAAGAATCAGCTCTGGCAACCGATATTTGCTTTCGTGGAACGGTAAAGGATGAACCGTGAGTATCAATTTTATTTTTAACAACACACACTTTTTTTGGAAATATTTTCAACTTACACTTTGCACTACATTGAAGCATCCTCCTAACAGCACGATCGCTACGAGAAACGCTATTCTGGGCCTTTTCCAAACTTTTTGCCGCATCTTGTCCACTTTTTCCTTTAACAACCACCAATAAATTTGTTTCACTCGTCTGCCCAACTTATTTTCCTCTCGGTATCACTGATAAAAATCACAAATGTTTGGTAAACACGGTACTCCTGCGAATGGCTCTAGGAACCAGTGAACCACAATCACTCTCATACGGCGCTGATGCCTTTTGTACAGCTAGAGGTGACCGTCAACGTCCCTAGCAGGCACAACACGTCCAGTCTGGTCTAGTTTCGATCGTGGAATGAGCGGGATGTGGCCACGATCGGCAGTATACGAGAGATCCCACAGGGCAATGCATAAAGATTTCATGCGAGATTGGCCTCTCAGAAGCCGAGCGCCGCATTGCTTCGGGTTGGTTCGAGTCACCGTGGCTGAACCGTTTGGTCCATGAGGACATGTTTTAGATTAACCGTAAATTGACTAAATGAGCAAAAATTCCCTTGTGATCGAAAGCATCTTCAATACCGTGATAACGGAACGGTCTCATAACAATGATACATTTGGTCGTTTAAATATAAATGAAGAATAGATATGTATTATGTTTATGATTACCCAAAAAAGGAGTTAAAATTACTAATAATGTAGCTTATTATATTATTTCGTAAAAATAATTTCAATCTGCCGAGGATTTACGGTTTACATTTGATCACGTGGAACAAAGATTATCTGAGAAAATCACGTTTATCGTTGCGGCATGTAACCGTAACACAAAACTTGGCATAAAATATAACACACTTCAGCACGTGCCTTTGCTACGAAGTAAATACGAGTTACATATTTTGAAATGTAGAGTTACAGGCACTGTTAAAATGACAGTTACAATAGTGTAAAAGAACCGTTTAGCATGGACCACTTAGTTCTCTTATCTGCATGTTGCCGTCCTGCTCCTGTTTATTTACGCAGCTGCACAACATCATAGGGAGTGAGAAAAGAATAACATATCCTATAACAAGAATAACACTCCTCTCCTCTCCTGCTTAGTCCTTCCGCTCGGTGACCCTGCGGCCTCTACCCTTTACTAATTTTTTGTAATTAATTTTAAGTTTAGACGTTATAAAGCCCTCGAGGCGAATAACAGTAAGTGCATAATAAAAATAATAAATAATAATGATATTCTTCAGCCGCCAAGAAATGGACCATTCCGTTTCGCAGGTCGGTAAAACCCCCATTCATACAACAATTTGATGATGAATCATTCTTGTGATGCGTTCATGGTTTTTATTAACGGATCAATTAAATTCCAACAATTTAGCCGATTCCTCTATTTGGAAGAAACGGGATCAACAACACGATCAAACTCATGGAGGAAAGTTGTCTTGTAGCCATCGAAACAGTTGATTTCATTGATACTGCTCGAGGAGCATTGAGACAAGCGGTCAATTAATTTTCAATTGACTGTTGGCTCCGCAAGATGGTTAAAGTAGAAGCAAGTGGATGACGCGAACTACTCCCAGTTCACCCGGCAGAGCACGCTGTTTGTGCGATAGGTTTGTTTGCGTACGTAAGATGCGCACGAGCGCTTATCGCTTCTCCATCAATGTGGACTATCTGGACCGAACTCAGCGCCCTCGGTCGGTACTGGACAATTTACCCTGGGATGTACGATAATCTGCTCAGCTGATTCACGACCGTCTTACAATTTCTGCTTCTTTCTCATGCAAATTGGTCATATGTTGGGGATTTTCTTCTTTCGTCATGCGCTAGTGAGTTATGTGGAGGAAAGTTTATACAATTTCCCCATCGCATAGAATTCATTGAAACCTACGTACTAACATTGATATCAGGGATTCCACGACAACCGAGCGTCGTTAAAAAAATTGGCCCACGAGGGCGAAACACTCACTTTACGGCATAGGTTCGAATCCCAACCGATAACAGACCCTCTCCTGTACTCACTATCCACGTGCACAGTCTCGTAAGCCCTTAATACGGCACAGGGTCTTGACAACTTTTAGAAAAATGTTTTAGAAAACCTGAGAAAACTATTCTAGGATATTTCCCTACGGCCTACGTAATTACAAACAGGAAGCACCTATGGAAGACCATGCGGTAGTACAGCTTTTCTTAAGAACTAGTGCGACTGTTAGATGTCATTATAGAAAGGCACCCGTTCGAAAATCCTATCAGAACCTTGTGAATCTAATTCCTCGACTATGTGAAAGACTTCGACATAATCTGACGAAACGCTGTGACGGGTTGCGAGGCATACACCGGATTGGGGCACAAGGCTTCTTCTAACTCTTGATTCAAATTCCTTAGATCCACAGATTCTCCAACACACGAAGTGTGCAATGTACATATTGCTCGCAGGAAAGGCCAGTTGTCCTGCATAATCTGAAACGTGGTATTTGCTTATGTAGGCAGGTAAACCACTCGGAATCTTCGAGTGGCGAATGTTCCGATAAATTCCTGGCCACGTATACGTGCGGGATGTGTGGAGACGAAGGATGAACCACGAGCTAGCTGAGGTATTAAGCGCGCAAGATAGTTCACGGCTGTCAGGTCCGTCAGAGATATCCGACTCATACCTCACCAAACAGATCCAGCAAGGAAAGGAGAAGACCAGCGAGCTCAAGTGGGTCCATTTCAAGAGGCATAAGGCGGCTCCATCTTCGACTGTCGCTGGAATTTTCCGATTTGAAAAAAATCCTACAAAAACACACCGATTTTTATGGCAGCTTTTATAGCAGCTGAACGAATGAGCTTTTATTGCACAAAAGTTTCCACGACTGTTGCTAGTGATGCTAAAACCGAATCAAGTGTGGGGTCAAAATCTCTGAATCCGAATCCCAATCCATCAAATAGCCGATAGACGGTGCAAACCAAGCAATGCCGGTCAGGAAATTGCGCAGCCTAAATTAACGGTACACACAACGGTTTAAATACTCGTTGATCGAAATTAACGAATTTATGTACCACCTATTCCATACATTCAGTTTAAACGTCCACAAGAGGTGTAGCCACGATGGAAAACATGGCGGCCGGGGCCTCATTTACTCTTTTACCGACATTTCCGATGTGAGCTTCACCGCTGTAAGTAGTTCTGCTGATCTTGAAAATCAACGTATGAAAAATATGATCTTTGCAGGGATTGAACATCGGGCACAGTGGTTTTGTAAGCAACACTGTCTAAAGAAGATTCTCAATCATGTTTATGTTTATGTTTGATGTGCCGTTTGCTTCCAAACACGTGCCGTATGCCTTATTCGAATATGGTTCAATCGTCTGCAATTTTCATCGGCAATATACTGGCTGTCGAAATTAGAGGCGATTTAATATAATCAAATCTTTAGTATCTGTCACATGGGATCTAAATCTTTAGAATCCGTCAAATGGGATCTAAATCTTTAGAATCCGTTTAGGGATTCAATCTTCGAATCTTCCGAATCCCGATTTTGCCACCACAAGTGCGTTCGCGACGACATAACGGACATAAACAAGTAAACTTCTTTTCAATCGCAGAAATTTGCACATAAAAATCGGTACCGTCTTGGTTGTCCAAACAGCTCTGCCCGCGTGCTTCGAGACGTACGACACAATCGCAACGACGCCTCAGTGTGGCGAGGATACATTAGTGTGTGGAGTGGATTCTCGGTCTCGGCAAAATCCAAAAGCGTTAAAAAAAATACCTGGTGTGTTTTTTATTGTTGCTCCTGTGACAGCGCAAGAAGTAGGTGCATTTTACTGTGTCTGCCTGTTCGGTAGGGCGGTCAAAATTTCTACAAAAGAAATGTAAGTTACTAGGACACTAGGAAAGTGAGTGGACCAAAAACAACTAAGAAAATACAAACGAAGAAATAGGTGCTGGTTGTTGATAAGAGTATCGCGTAGAAGTTTTGTAAATGTGATGCATTTAAGATAAACGCTCGCATTGTGAATTGGAGTAAGATAATCGAATCGCCTTTAACATGGAGCCCCTTACCAAGTGGGGTAGTGAGTTACGTCATCCTGGCCGGAACGGGATGATTTTGAAGCTGCTTGGTAGTAATGTGTATTTCTTTTTGGTTTTTGCCGGTGCTGAGTAAATGCGGTGCTTTATTTTAAAAACTTATAACGAACCACTGCACGGTTCGTGGTTTGCTATCTTTCTTTTTTCGTCTCGCTGACCTCATTTTCGGCCCGAGCTGTGCGAGAGAAGTAAAATTGAAAATTTTCTCCGTTGTCACATTTTCCGATCATCCTCTACTGGGATGGGCCGCAATGTTACCTTTACTGGGAAGTACGAGGGAACAATCGTAATTGTGAGGTCCGGTCCAGAGAAATTATTAATCTGCGCAAAACGAACTGTAAAGAATGGACCAGCCAAAATTGTTTAATTTATGACACAAGAAACAGAGAACTGTAAACGAAAAGAAGACGTGAACGGAACATTTTCTCTCGGTCCATCCCGGAAGTAAAAAAAAAAACAATAATCTTGTAGCGAGAGGATTCCTCCATGCGTAACCACACAAAAGTGTGAAAAAGGCGAACGAACAAACATTTTAGAGTCGACCCACCGTATCGTCATTGCTCACCTGCCTCCTTCCAGCAACAGTGTCGTGTTCCATCGATGATGGTGTTGGCTTATGCAATGTTCTATCCTTCTCGACGTACATTTAAAATTCAGCAAAAGAAGGTCACAAAAGGACAAAATCGATACGGGGTGGTGTTGATAGCGAACCAGGAAAGGATTGGATGTCGGAGAAAGCGCAAAACTATACGCCCGGCGCCATCACTTGATGCTTGGCAAGACCGATTGGCGCCAGGTTATAATTTGTATGCATTGTTACCGTTGGTAGTAGGCTAAGTAAACGCAAATTAACAATAGCTATGAAAACCTTAAACCAATGGAATTATTTCATTAATTAAATTTGTAGCTTTATCAAGCTTTATGTTCAAAGAATGATACGTATTGTTTCAAGACAAACATAAATTATCAAAAACTGGCCTACAAAAAATACAAAACATTAAAATAACCAAGCACAATGCATACAGCTTCTCTTTCCCCCTTGGTAAGCGACGCTAATCACGTGCGCTTGTGACTCAATGCCTTTTGGATGATGTGTTCGCTCGAAAGAGGGACAATTTCATGATCTCACGTCCACATCTGATTCACCATATACATTCCTAACAACATTCATACCAATTTTTACGTACCTGACACCTAACAGCATACTGTTTGATTTTTGTTCGATTTCAGAAAATCGTTCCTCGTAAAGTACGCGCTCATACCCTTAACAGCCACAATGTTTGCCCTCTGGTACTTTTCGCTTGCGATGGACGAACTCCGGTAAGTAAAAACCTACAAATACATTAGAATTGCGCATCCTAACTAACTAACTGCTTGGAAAAATTAATTAGTTCATGCAAAACGGTATTCACCGCAAACATGCTTATGTCAAGGTAGCTAATGATAAAAAAAAAGAAATATGTACATAAGAAGCCTGCACTCCATATCGCATTGTCCAATGCCATTGGCACCAAAATTGAAAAACAACATGGCAGTGCAATGTCGTCAGCGCAGCTTCTCAGTATGGACAAAATTAGCAATGCACCAGCACGACGATTCTAGACGGCCGATTGGCCAACAATCGGTATTCGATCGTCTCGCCATGTGGCCATGACTGTACGCCCTTGGGAGGACTTTATCCCAGCGCCGGTGACAAATACATTCGTAGTAACTGAACCTCCGCGTCTGAGTCATTGCGATCTGTTAGCGCCGGCTGCTGAAAATGTGTTGTTTGTTTTTATTTTTATTTTAACGCAAACAAGATCAACCGAGAATGATCGAAAGAAAGCTTTTACAGCTGCCTAGTGAAAGCTCGTTATGAAAGCTTAGTAAGTAATTTTTAAATAGAAGCTCTATCAGTAAATTTAGTAGTAAATCTACTAGAGGAGTAATTCAGTAATTTCCAAAAAACCTTCAGAGTTTAAATGTGTTACAACTATTTGATAAGCTCATAAGAAAATTATTTGCTATAATGCTTACATGAGACTTGCAACATGCTTGAGGGTATGCAATGATCACGGCACTTAGTTTTGATGGGTTCGATGGTTAAATTTTCGATTATTCTATGTTTGACGACACATTTGATTTTGCTTTGATATTTTGCTAACGTACATGGTATTTAGAAGTCGGATAAATTGAGAATTATCTAACAAACGGGACGATTTCGATATACTTAACGAACGAAAAACACATCGAAAGTATTATCGACAAGAACCATGCCGTGTAGTTTGTCTACACATAGGGGCTTGGAAATCATGATAAGGAGTTAAAAATATTTTCCTACTGTTTGTACCATATTTCAAGTAGGTATGTAGTAAGTTTCAGTATTCACTGTGGTAAAGTAAATTAAAAAACGTGGGCTTTTTTCACTTCATATCTTATCAAAATATATCAAAAATATGAAGTTTTTCTAGAGCATAGCCATTAAATATAATAAATTCAACTTATTCAATCACATTAAGCTGATGGCACTATTACCTCTATGTACAGTGAAACAGTAAAAGAAGAATGTTTATATTTCGTCAATTTTAAAACGAAAAGCGATCTCTCCGTCCAGATGCTTGGAATGCAGCATTTGAAACCAATTTGAAAAGAAAAACATAGGATTGGTTTTGTTCTCTTTTCAAGACACTTCTAATTAATGGTTTTCATTTTCCGGAGTACATTGGACCGTGGTTCTACGCAACACAAATAAAAAAACTTCGACCACAACACAACGACAAAAAGTTTCCTTCCTTCGGTTATACAACACGCACCGGATGTTGTATGTCCACCGGGCCGGGTGTTTTTCGATGCTGCTGCCTATTTGGTGGAAATTGAAAAAGGAGCCGAGACTGCGTTTCGTCGTGAAACCCGCAGCTCCCGCCGGTCCATTGTGGTCCGTAGAAACAGAGAATTTATTTTTAAATATTTCGAAACGTTTTCCCTCCCATAATATGGATGAGGTGAATGGTACATTTCGTTTGTTGGTTGATGTTGCGTTACTGTGTCGCACAGGCTTGGCTGTAGAAGAAAGCTAAAATCTTTGCTGTAAACTTTATTTTGTGTCGAAGGGGGGAGGAACAAACCGGGTGACCAGGTTGGGAAATGGCGCGAACAGTGGCGCTGACTTTCGCGCAGGCGAATGTCAAGGTAACTTTTGCGCACAATGTGTTGAGTGCGATCTAAAAATTTAAAATAACAGAAAAAAAATAAATAAACAGTTGACATGGTTGGTCTTCTGGTCGTGTGACACGCAAGTACCGTCAGCTGTTGGTTATCTCAGAGGAGGCCACGACCAACTTAAAGAGTAATCATCAATCGTTGCCTGTTGTTAGTGGCGCTATGATAAAGGAATAAGTAGTACAAAGGGTTACAAAAAAGAGCACGCCATATTTCCAACCAATCAAAACTAAGATGGCCAGTTGAGACACTGGATCGTAAAAATAAATTCGTAGTCTTCGTAGGAGGTAAACAAATTTGCTGTATATTTTCACATATCCCACCATCTTTCCACGACCAGATGACGTTCATCGAGATTTTTTGTTTTTCAACATTCGAAAATCGCTCTCGGCGTTGAGCATCTCACAAATACTGCTAACTCGCATTTATTACCTAACCAATTTCTCAAGTTCAATGCCGACGTTTCAGCGGGATAACAGTGTGTTTCGGCAGCGTACGCGCCGGGGGGACCAATTGTGGAGAAAAATATATGATCCCCGAGTTCGGCAGGAGGTCGTAGTTTTCCCGTTGTTTAGGCTTGCTAGTAAATATTTTGCAACCGCACAACGAAAACACATGGTCGATCACAAAATTCGCGATGTGGATGAAAAAACCAAAAATGATACATGGGAACGAGAGGGGGAGTTAATCTTAAGGAGGAAAGTTATCTGGCAACTTATTTCAAACCAATGCACCTTGGCAATAAATATTTGCAAATCCTCGTGAACATTGTATGAATTATTAGAAACAAAAACTGCAGTGGCCGTAATCTCTGCGTGCATTTATCTTTTTTCCAATTTTACATGACCGAGTCGGATTGTATCTCCAATCTTTACACAGTGTATTTAAATCTCTTTTTTAATTTTTTAATCTGGCCAAATTGTTTTTTTAACACATGTTACAATGCTTATCGTCATGTTTCTTTCTTTTGGGGGAATGATACGATAAGAATAAAATTACACGATGTTGCCATGATGGTCCCGTTAGGGTGTTTTTTTCCAAAAAGTTCTGTAAAGTAGCGTCCGCTTTATTGTTCTGATCTCGTCAAAGGCTCGTAGACCAAATGAGGAGCTAATTAAATAAAGGCCGATAACGTAAACGAGAATCAACGGGAGTAAATGTGACATTCGTTTTTATCAGTACAAGCTGTAATAATTGTACACCGTCCGAAGACGTAGGTCAATAGCGAGTTTGGATAGCATCGATTACAATGTTTTTAAAAATAAACACACAAGCCACAATTATTACACATTAAAAATAAGCCGCAAAAATGCTTGTGTAAGAATCGTAATCTAATCATCGGTTGCATATCCAACAACGATGCACTGTGCGTTCTGGAAGATTCCTTCCAACGCCCCCGATTCGTTGGGTGTACGTGCCAATTGGCGAAAATATCCTCTCCCTCTGCAAACTGCCCGCTATCTTATCGGTCGTTGAACGCAGGTGACGCTACCCACCATCATAGAGAGGCACGAAAATGAGGGGAAAGAGAGATCCATGATGTCATTCGCGAGTTTTTTCCTTGCACTCCTGCGTACTTCTTGGCGCACCTTCAAACGGACGATCTAAAGTAACGTTAAGTGATTATCACTTACGGATATTGCAGCACTGCTTAGCTGCTGATGATAAACTGAACTTCAAGGAACTCGAAAAAAGTACCAGTATCGCACTTTATTTTTACTATCGATTGAAACCGCACTTGAGCAAAAGTGTTAAATATTGACCAAACAAACCACAGTTATTTGAGCATCAAGCAGATTTAACAAAATAAATTCTACTTTTGTCACTGAGTAATAAGTGGTTGCTTTTGATAACGAATAAATATGCTGTAATTGTGCAAATGCTTCGCTTGGAACGGATGAAGTTTAAAGCCAGCTGATTCACTTTATCTTTTAAGTTCGTAGGTTTTGTTATGTTTGTTTGCATTTTCGTTTTGCTGTTGTAATTCAAATGGGATCTTTAACAATTGTATATATTGATGGTGTTTTGTATTATTTCTGCATGGCTTTAACTTTTGTTATGTTCATAAAACACTAGCTTGACGCCCCGGCGTTGATCGGTGACGAAGGGATTGAGAAAAGTATTATGGTTTTGACTAATACTTGAAAGATATGTTTGAATTTAATAGTTACAATAACGACATATTTAAAATGTTTGATATTTCATCAAATTCCCATTGATGTATAAACCTTAGGGTAACTATGTTGGATACACCTTGACATTTGTTTACATGCTTGTTTTGTCTGTGTTAGTAAAACTGAGTTTCAATTGTAAAATTTAGATAATTTTATTTCAAAATTGTGATCAAACAAACCTTCAACAACATCTGCAGTACTTAAACTTAATGTGTGAAAAGTTTCAGAAGCGACGGGTCAGTATTAGTTGAGTTTTTAGTGTACATAGAACTCCATATATAAAAAAAAGCTAAAATATGTAATAGATTTGTTAATGTTGCTCAGAAAAGTATTGTTTGTAGTTATTTATTGTTTATTAATTTTATTTGTTTCTTTTCTTTATTTTATTTCCCCTCACCTCTCTAGGAAACGGTTTCCGTTCCTAGATAGAATTTTTGCGTTTTTCACTGGCAACAAACGTTCCATCCAAGCGACCGGACCGGAATCGACACACGAAGATATACCGGAAACGCTGAAGGAGCTGAAAGAATCAGAGCTACCGTCGGAAAAAGCCACCCTACTGAAACCGACCCCGGTTGAACCACCAAAGCCGGTAGAACTTCCGAAGCCGAAGCCAGCCCCGGTGGTGGAACCGGCCAAACCCCTGGCACCGAAAGTTGACCCACCAAAGACACCGACAACAGTCAGTCCCGCAGTGCCCGAAAAAACGGTACCACCAACTCCAGCGGTGGCGACGGACAAACCCGCAAGTGAACCAGCTCCTCCCGTAAAGCCAACGCCAGTGGAACCGGCCAAGCCGGCTCCGAAGCTAACGCCTCCAGTTGAAGCACCTAAACCGGAACCGGCACAAACGCCTGCACCACCCGCTCAAGCTCCTGTCAAAGAACCCGCTCCCGTACCAGCACCCGCTCCTGTCCCTACGCCATCTCCGACTCCACCACGTCTGGTAAAGGAAAAGAAGGAATTGCCCGCGCCGACACCCAAGAGTGCCCCGGTACCGACACCGACTCCTGCGCCACCTCCATCGGAACCGGCACCCAAACCTGAACCGACAACCGTTTTGCCTTCCAACAACGAGGACAGCTTCATTATCGTCGAGCAGCAGAAACCGGCGCCAGCCAAGCCTGCGCCGACGAAGCCAAAGGTTGATCTCAAGAACTCAACTATGGATTTCCTACAAGGCGAGGGCGGTGGCCGTAACGTTCCGGCACCGTCGTCTGCCAACAGGTAATCAGGATTGAATAGAACAGCGCCAAAACAAATATAAAAGAACTAAAAACCCACCCCAATGCTTTGGGGTGCAATAGCTTCCGGCCTTCCCCTATGATCATCCTGCATCGAAATCAAAAGTGACCAGTGGTTGCGCTAGCCCGTGTCCCCGGGTTGCCGGAATGTGTGCTGTGCTGACGAGGAGCTAAATTATTCCACCTGTTGTTACTCGCTTGTTTTTAATTTTGGCCCAAGATATTAACATTAATCTCGTGTAGAAGTGTATACCTAGAAGTGAAATATAAACAAAGCATTTTTCTTCATTTCTACTGTTGCTCTGCTTTTTGCGTTTTGCTGTGTTTTGTTGTGATTGTTTTAAGAATGAAAGACAAATATTTATGTTATAATTATCAAATGTACTCCAATTGTAGTTTCGCTTCTCGGGAAGGTGATATATAGTTTTTTTGGACCCTTATTCAGAACGTAGCGAAGTGTTTTCTTTCTGGCATGGAACAAATCTAGGCAATTTGAATTTTACATAACCTTCATTGTTATTTATTGAAATACCATATAAAAATGTCTTTATGTTTAAATTATGCAGCAGCTTTATTATTTAAAATTTTCCGATAATTTTTTGAAAAAATACATTAATTGTTTAAATTACACAATAACAAAGAGCCATTGTGTTTAATGTAATGCTATAACATATGATAGATAGTATAACAACAAATGCTTATCGGTGCAGTTATCCATTTTGTGTCAGCATAGCAACAATGTTATTGAAATTTTCTTACCAAATCAGCTCCTAATGTCGTACCGGCTAAACCGGTATTGGTGGCCTACGGTGGGTCACAAGAAAAGTTTCCTAAACATTAGGGAATGTAATCGACCGTACAATGATGTGGTACAGCTATACACCGACTGTAATGATGCTCAAAGGGAAATGCACCATTCCCCGCAGTAGGCCTGGGCGGGCACCGGCAAGAGTAGGGACGATGTGGCATTGGCTAAAAGTCTTCCTGTAGTTGCCGCTGTAAGTAAGGAGCATTGCTATAAAAAGATCAGGGCCGATCTTGGTAACGCCTTATAAATCACTGGTATTGCTGTTGCTTCCTCTGGGAAGATCATGGGAAAGATCTTCTAGACGAAGCTGCCGACCGGGTTCTCGTTCTCCTCTCGTACCCAAAACGGCAGGGCACACACCGTCACGTTTATTACATGTGACAACTTCAGTTCTCGGTATGGCTCAGAGAAGCGCTACGATTACACGGAGCTAGGTGCATTCTATCCAAAAGAGACCGTCTGCGGGTTTATTATTAGGTGGTGTGCCCCTATGTCTTAGACGATGTATCCACATTACTCCCGGGGATAGCTGACTATTGCAGTCATTCGTTTTAATATTCTTCAATTTTCATTGGGGCATTTTCTACTCATGTCGTTCGGACGATTTCTACCGAAAGGACGAGTGCGAGTAAACGGAAAACAAAACTAAACTGCAATTTCATACCATTGGTAGCAACTAAGCTACGTTTTTCGTTTTCGTCAACACGGGTTTTACGGCCATTTTGTGTGATTACTTGGTCCTCTGTGGAGTTTTCTTCATCATCCCTATTTTTAACACGCATGTAATAAAACGTATGGTCGAGCAATATAGCGCGGGAGGGTCTCAAACGTGACGCGACAATGCAACTTCACCAGAGATCTCAACTCGAGGATTGCTCCTTCGCTGCATACGCGGATTTCAAGTAAATAATTATGCATAAAATGCACTACAGTTCAGATTCACGCCGGCCCGTCCCACTATGAATAATAATTATTTTCGTTATTTTTACCGTCCACTTTGGAGTTCCGTTTCAAAGCGCTATATTTGAACGTCAAATATGGTTGATGATCATGTGGTAGAGAAATATAAAATTACTTGAGTGTGCACGAGGTCACAAACCAAACGTCTCCACTCGACGCATGCCCTTCAAATATATGCAGATGGAAAGAACTGTTTAGATAACCCAATTGGAGTAAGAAAGTAAGGTTTGTGAACGTAAAACATTTTATGGACTATGCAAAATAAATAAAACAATAGCGCCTTTCGCCATATGGATAAGTTCAAAAGGGTGTTTTTCTAATGCACTGTGTATATTTTGTGCAATGAGTGTGTCAAAGAATACACTTTCCTTGCCCCACACTGCTTGCATTCGACTTCAAAAGCTAAATTTTAGCTCAAATTTACTTGGAGTGTAAAACCGTAGTGTTATTCTATAACCTCAACAGCCGTGTACACTTTTGAAGGCTAGTCAATACTGCAGTACCCGTCCTAACGCGTCAACAACATTTACAACTATGAAAGTTTATGGTAGTCGAGTTTGTATTTGTGATTATTTCAACTGGATGAAACGTAAGCCAACCGATTGAAATATTTTACTCGATCAATAACATCGTTCATCGTAACACAATCCCCCAACGTTATTCGGACAACGTCAAGTACCAGGCTGCTCCATCGACTGCAACGGCGCAAGCGAGTGCTATTATAAAATCTCTTATGAAATTGCATCGCACAATTCGTTGATCAATTACCGCCTAACTGGGAAACGGGAAGTGGGGTAGCACATCTGTCAGCAATCCGGAATGTGCAGGACCGATCGGTATGGTGCTGTATTGGTGGTGCCAAAGACGGTGCCACGGCCCGTAGCCGGTATCTATCGTGCCAATGGGTTTTGTTTGAATGCTTTGCGCCGTTTGTTCGCTTCTAATTTTAGTGTCAACCAAAGAAAAAAAAACAAATACCCAAACGTGCGAGTTGCGGTCTGACGGGAAAACAGTCGGAAAATCAAACCATGCTCACGTCTGCCAGAGCTGATGACGTGCCAGAGCGTAGAGGAGATAGCGTCCCGATCTTTAGTTTATTCTTGGGAATAACACTGGTGTATACTATTCTTCGTGTTTTTTTTATAAATGTCACTAAAGTAGTTTAATACTTTTAAGATCAGCTAATTTTAATGTTATAATTTTTACGGCCAGTAATCCGCATGATACTAATTATCTACTAGGACGATACAATCTTTATTCGCTACTAAAATGTTCCGTTTTTGCTGGTTGCACCCACCATCGGTACTTGAACTGTACCACTGTGCTGAGCAAACATCATTTATGGCATAAATGATGGATAACGTTTTCACTCGAGGTTCAGACATTGATCATATGAAGGAAAACAAAGTGTTAAAAATAGCTTCCGTTTCCAACACCGACGTGTGCAACAGATTCGAAAACGGATTTGATAAATTACAATGTCTGTTGGGACGAACGAGAAGTAAATGAGAAACAGCCATTAAACGGTTTCATTCAACGTTCCTCAAACGTGTCAAACGAGCTTTTCTGGTGCTCATTTCGGGCGGTCGTGAATAGCGGGTGTGTTTTGCACCAAAAATACCTATCCTACAAGCGATTGAAAACGGGCGTAACATGTAAGCCGTAGGAGTTGTTTAGATTATGGCATTGCCGGTAATGCAAATGTAATCAACCGCATCCACCATGTGCGCCTTCTTCGATTTCCGCAAAAAGCTGTCGTCAACTTGGTAGTGCCAAGATCTATGATTCTCAACGTCAGAACTGGTCGTTCAAAGAGTAAATTCGAAAACACAACCGTGCCAGGGGTTAAGGTGTTGGATAGTGAAGAATATTAATCTTAGCACTGTGAAGACTAAGTACAAACAAAGTTGAGCCCTGTCGGCTACATTCAATGAGCTATACTATAGTATATACATTTTACATGGACTTATCTAATGTTAACACCTCTGAAACTGCTAGAACCGAAAATCGAACGGACAGAGGATCGTTTCAAAAATTGTCACATTTAATACGATATCATACTGAAATTCATTCATAAATTCGTGAATGAAAGCATACCGTTATCAATTGATTAATTAAAATGGTCGATAACAAAGTCGTTCGCGATAAGAATGCCAGTAATACGAGCCAAAGAATCCTAATTAATCTGCTATGGTTGAAGAAAAATCTGTGTTGTTTGCTAATGATGACCATAGAAAATTGTGTGTAGTCAGGATTCATAAGCAAAAAAGAACGCTTATAAAAAAAATATTGCAATCATAAAAACTCTGCCTTTCGTATCCTGTGCTTAACACCATTTCCTCTACCGTTAGATTACGAGCACGAAAATACCATAAGGCGAGTTGTCGCGTGTGGATGCGTGCGCCTTGCCTTGGCAATGGCCGCAGATCAATTTGACGCCAGAGCCATGCTTACCGAGTCGTTTCTACCCGATCACACCACCAAACAGTAGCCAACAGCATTGACAGTATCGGAATATTCGAATGGGAGTCCGAGTCAAACGGTCAACGGACTTCGGCTCGTTCGTGAAGATAGTTTAGCTTACAGTACCCGATCAACGCTATCCTGCAAGTGTAGATGGTCTTGGCAACGGTACAGGCGAAATTTTTTTGTAACCAAAACAAACCAGATGCCGTAGAGAATCCTTACGAGGATGGTTCAAATGTTGGCACACGACCATCACTGCTGTCCTTTGTTTTATTACTATGGTACGAATCAGAAAAATGTGGTTATGATTCGTCTGTTAAGCAAGAGCAACAAACAGAAAGTTGTTGTATATGGTCTTGTATTGTTTTGATTGTTAATATTTTTTAATATGTTTACATTCATTATTTATTGTGGCAACATGCAAGAATTCAAAGAAATATATTTTGAAACATGCAGATGAGATATGAATTATGCTGAATAATGTATCATCCATTGGAATATATTGCTCTGAATTTACATGTGTACTCCGAACAAACGCAAACGCTTCAACGATGTTGACGAGAAAGTCCCGACATATTTTTCCTTTGGAAACATTAGTCCAGTCTTTCACAAGGTTACATTAAGAGTCGAGCCCTCCCAGTCTCAAAGCGCAGATCAATTTACTACAGAATTGGTATTGCTTAAACAGGCAACTCCTCCTCGATTTTGCCGTGCGCAGGAAACCCCGAGATATACGCACACTTGGCACGGTCGGTAAATCTAATGATCGCAAGATCTGCACAACAGCCGGACGGCTCTCTGTGATTGGAACGAACGCCTGGGATGTGTTCGGACGCGGCCAAAAATAAGCCCAGCCCGGTTGGGACGTTTCGAAAATAACGTCTGCCGAAACACGTCCTGGCGTCGTTGTCGTCGTGAGGTCTCGAATGATCTTTTGCCACGTTGACGTTGTCTTTATCTTAAACCCATCTCTACTTTCAAAGGAAAACCCCGGAATCTTAGTTCGGAATGGCGTACAAATTCTGCCGGTGGCAATTCACCGGCAGCTTTTTCCAGCAGTGGGGAATATGTCCTTTTTTCGTCGATATACACCACACATCACGACAAACCTGGTTGGCGAAGGATTGACGTGACAGTTGGGCTAGGAGTTTTATTTTAACCCATCCTACAACACTTCATGAAAGGTCACGCTTGGCCACTCACACCCGTTTTCATCAAATTGTGTGTTTATTTGAATTATTCAAAGTATAAAAATCATTAATTACTTAATGTTAAAAAATTGAAAACTTCCAACAAAAGTAAACAATTACATTCTGTAGACACTAAAAGCTGCTTGGTTATGTCTGTTTCGTGAAATTAGATACATTAGAATCTGTTACAATACCACAAAACATATTTTTCTGTTTTCGGCATTTACAATTCGTATTTATCATCGATGTTTTACTTCACTGCAAACTGCGAACATGTACACGATTAATATGAAGCATATTCCGCACAATCGAAATATTATGTCGATACACACGATACATTTGCCCAGGAGCAAATGATGCAACAACTTTTAAACATTGAAGAACTAAAGTTCCATTTAAAAACAGTTATGAAAACAATAGCATATAAAATCAAACAATTTTGAGAAAAAAGAGTTACCTTTTCCTTTGTAGCAATTTTAACTATTTTGCAACACCAATCATTCGAAAACCCATGTTGTAACAACCCTACTTTTACGTAATCCTTTTAATTTCGCATGTTAGTTAGATAACCGTCACATGTTGTAGCCAATGTTACGGAGAAAGTTTCCTGAGAGAACGTCTCATCTATTTTGTTTGGAAGGTTCGGTTCGATTTATCGATCACCTGAGCTGGCTGTTCCGTTTGATTCTGTTGCTCTAATTGGTTTTCTAGACAGGTTATGCAATTTCGATGCACCTTCCAACACTTTTCTCTATTTCCTCGAAACAATTTAATTTGGATCAAACGATAGATTTTGTGTGTAACACGATAAACCTTTTGATTAAACAATCAAGAATCTATCACCCTCACCATCTATTGCCCTCGTTGGGAAAACAAAAGGGAAATATTGGATAGTATGTTGATATTAGTCTGTCCTAACCTTATTATGTACTCGACCGGATCGAACACCCAGTGACCCTTTTCTAGAGGGGACATCTTCTGCTGAACAAGGTGTCAATTAACCCACTGATAATCTTAATGTTTGCTGGATCAGGTCAAGTGACACGGGAAGGTTGACAATGTGGCTTCTATTAGTGGTTGAGATAGATTAATTTAATTATCGCTTTGATGCTATTTCTCATTTCCTCCTGACCTTGTTTCTTGTTCCTTAGATTCATGCTTTCTCGTTGTTAGAACCTGCAGTAAGAAAAATAATTTATTATCCCACCGACCGGCACTAATGACCTTTCATTGATCCATTTCTGTATAGTGTTTTTGTTATAAATTAAGTTGTTCTAATCTTAGCTTTAGCGACATTTTGTATAAGAAATCGAAACCTATTAAAAATTTACATTTTCTTAAATCATCCCAAACATTAACACGAAAACCCATTGCGGTTTCCAATTGGACGATATTTTTCTCGGTTTTTGGTATTAGCTTTTACACCGTTGTTATTGTGGAAAAAACGGTGATAAGATTTCGTCGAACGCGTTACATAATTTAAACGTACGAGTATCACTACCGTTTTGCGCGTTCGCCGTCACGTGTTTGTGAGAACACCGATCGATTCTTTTATTAAAAAAAACAGTGGCGCTTCCGACGGGAATGCGTGGTATGATTTTCCCCCGCAACAATACCGTTATCTCGTTATGCAGTTGTGATCGATAAAATGGTGGTCTTGAATTTGAACCTATATTTTTTCCGGTTTGTGATCGTTACCTTGGTATGAAAGAAAATAAAGTTTATATGAAAGTCTGGCAACATTTGTTCACATTAGGTGACAAACTACAAAAATCATTCTCAATGTTTTGTAGTATGAAGCCTCAACTCCCCCACCACTGTTTCTATCCAACTTGTATTATGCAGAACGATTCCGATGCATTTTGCGTTCGTGTTCTCCTTTCCTTTGCGCACCGCTATAAGCGAACAGTTTGAGTGAGCAGCATTGCCTTCGTATCGTGTATCCAAACACTAGGATAGCGAATGCCCCACACCACTGTACCAGACACATACAAACACGCTCACACTTTCATTGTGTGTTCGAGCCGTTCGGTAACTTCGTCGCAATGCCGATTGCCGAGAGTGTGCCAGTGTGCGTGCGTATATCGTGCCGCCAAACGCGGGGTTAGGTAGAAATAAAATTGACTGCTGCGACCATTCTACAGTTGAATCTTGAGTTCGGCGGTTGTAACAAAGGTGAGAGCTCCCGGATACAGAAAGCCCACGGTGGAGTGTTCTCCTGTTTTCTCGAGTGCACTGTCGCTAAGTGATGGGGGCTCCCCTTTCTAATAGCGGAGCGATAATCCCAACCTAGCAAAGTGAACCGAGAAAGGATCGAACTAAATCCTAAGGGCAGATTTATTCTTGGTTGTGCAAGTGCTAATTAGTGACAGTGAAGGGAACAACGATCGAATATGGCTAAATCCAACGAATTACTTGTTGGAATCTTGCCTACCGCCTGTAAATGGTTGGTTGATCGCCTCTCGATCAACACGGTTTCGATTTCCCATCGCAGTAACTGACGTCGGTGTACCGTAAGTAGTAGGATTTGATATTAAATGTTCTGATGACCAAACTAGCAAATGAAAAGAGCAACATAAAACAAGAATATCGACATGAGTGTAAGCATATTTGTTCAATGGCCGAATGTGATGGAATTTCCGATCGAAGGGTTCTATTGTACTTCTCGTATAAAAGTTGTTCAAGTGATTGAAAGTTGCAAGCACCTCGCACTTTTTACGTAATGTGCCTGTTATTTCCGCTAATATGTCAGTGGTTGCTGCGAATATCTGTTTCTTGTTGTAGCCGGCCGGCTTTTTTTTTGGTCGTTGCCGATGAAACCGACAGTGTGTGCGCGTGTCAAGGTAATTGTGTGTGAAAGGGCGTCGTTGCGTCCCTTCGTGTGCGTTTTGTTCTCGTGCACACCGCGCAGTCGAGTTGAGTCACAAACCCGTTTATTTAGTTTCCATTCCATCCAATTTAGAGCCAATTTGCGCTGTGTCCCAGCGTGCGTCTCTTGCGCCTTGCGTCGCAATAGGTTTTTCGCTGTGCGCGCCGCGCGCCTCACTGTGGGGACTCGATCAGGTTTGCCTGCACCATGGCACCCCGAATAGCAATGGGCAATATGTGTGAGTTTGGCAGGTTCATTGCCCTCCCGGGGGGCGTGGATGGTGAGCCCCAAAAATAATTTTCAAGATGCGCGCTTGCAACAGCAACGGCAGTTGACGGCAGTCCTGAGTGTTGTCTTTTCACTCCGTTTGCTTCGATCGTCTGGGGATGAAGCACAGCAGGCTACGTCTGAATCCAGGTTGATCTTGCGGTTGCAGAAAATGTAAAAGAAGCGCTAAATGGTGATGAAGTTCCGTGGTCAAGAAACGCGAAAAACGGAAAGGAAGTAATCATCTTCAGATTCCTTTTTGATTTTACCTTCCTTTGCTGGCATGGACAAGATTTCGAATGATGAAAATGTATGCCTTTAACCCCACGCGATCAACACCAAAGTCATGTGAAACGGACTTGCCCCACGCTGCTTTTGTCTGATCACTGACGCAAAAGGTATAATACATCTAAAAAGCTTAGTGAGAAAACCCTACACACCAGCTTCCATCACCTCACAAAAGCATTTTACTCGTTTCAGACAAGAAAATTGTTCGAGACATATTACTCGGTCACGAGAGCTGTGTCCACATGTGCATACAATAGCTTTGCTTACATGAAGCGAATTTTCCCAAACCACCCAAACAAGTCCAACCAAACCGGAAACAATAGGAAATATCTAGCGGGAAATCCAATTTGATACCTTTTGCTCGTTGCGGAACGAAAACGGCGTAAGCACACGGAGGAGAAGGTTATGGCACACTGCCCGAGGGCTTCGCTGGTTTTTCGGAAAAGCGCCCAGTTGCTGCTGTCAAGGCAGCGGTTTTTGCAGGACACAACATACAACAGTTTCCGAAGGTCTTACACATATGATGAAGGACAGCGAAACAACATACCAACACCAGTGCCTCTGTTAGGTCACCCTCCAGGACTTCGGTATTTCTCGATTAGGTAATTCATCATCAAAATCCTTTATATTGGACTAGCATTACATAACAGACACTACAATGTTCTTCGGGATATTTTAACAAATGGTTCTAATTTTTCCTTTCAAATAATCTAAACCCGTAGCTTGCATTTCTAAACGTATTTACATTTTCCAAAGTCACGTGATGAGCATTTCGCATGTGTTCTGCTGCATCCGCGAAGTCTGATGCTGCGATCGATCTCGGCTCACGAACGTCTCCGAAACACGAACGCGAATGATCTTAAAGAAAAGTTCCCCTCACGACACGATGAAAATCCGAATGGGAAAATCATTTCGACACTCGGTGGGCAAACATTGGTCCATCATGATGTTGCGCAGCATCATTTTTCACTACGGTACACTGCTGGAAGCAACGAATACAGCAACGTGAAAAAGAACAAGTTCGAGTTCAAGGTCAGTGGTAATCCGAACAACATAAAAAATTGTGTGGCAATCAAGTGTTGAACGGGGCTCGACTCAGTTGGGGCAGATAGTTGATTTCCGACTTCTATGTCCTGATTGAGGACTATGAGAAGGCGTGCTGTGGGCGTTATATACCAACGATTTCATACACCATATAACGCACAAAACCTTTTTTCGAATGGGGATTAAAAATACATCAAGCAAGATCGTACGGGAGACTAGGTGAAAGCCGTAAATGGCAAAAGGGAGAAGGTAGCGTATGGAAACGACAGGGCATCATTTATGCAAAAACTATCGTTACGTAACACATAAATCAATACGAAGCCGAGGCCGGAGTATGCGAAAACGAGCCGGAGTTTAGTGCTGCCATCTTTTGAGCAAGGTCTGAGTCTGTGCTTCCGGACGGTGGGTGGTTCCTCACTCGTGGTAGAAAACGGGGTTTTGCTGAACAACCATAGGAGGCTAGCTGTGGAAACCGTTTTACATAACCGCAGCACTCGTTCGCAAACGACATAAGGAAAAGTAGGACATTCCCCGGGAAAAGTGTCACATTTCCGTTTCGCTGCTCTGTATCATTCATTGAGCTAAGGTTGATGAAATGGAATCGCTGCTTCAACGGCAAAAAATCTCGTATTTTACGTCTCCATTTATTATTCACCCACCAGTTGGGCGCGGGAGTTGGAGTAAATTTCCATTCTAATTACGGCTGCAAACCACTTGGAATTGGAATCTTTCGCCTCAGTATCTGGTTGCAACATTCTTGTTGAACGCTTCTGATATCTCTCCGTCACAATTGTTCAAGGTGTCTGTTAATCGTTGGGATTGTTATTACTTAGCTTATTTTGTTTTTCCCCCCGCCTTGAGCCCAACATCATGTGATTCACTGAGTCACTTTTTCAAAGCCAAAGGTGTACGTTGGGTATTCGTCCACACGGGGAATATATAAGGAATATATAAGAATGAATGAAGGAGTTGAATTATTTGTCTATATTTTTGTGGGAAATAAAATATTCTCTGGTATGTGTTCACAGATTAGGCGAACTCTGAAACTAATTAAATAATGCTATCGATTGAAGCCGTTATCAAGCCTAATGTTAAAACAAGCGATCACATCGGCTCGTTGCGGTTGGTTCTGCTAACAATTTAAGAATGCAATGAATGCTTTTGAGTAAATACTAACTTCAACAACAATTATGAACCATTTAAGTACATAAGTTGTTTGCACTAACACTGAACAGAACACTCCCTCCGTCCTCCGTGTGTGTTTAGTTTTTTCCTCACTCCACCGGAGATCCAGATGGGGGACAAGGCGGATTATGTAACCGCTGTTCTCCGAGTTAACTCTCCTAGAGCAACTGGCACCCGACCAATGGGGCCTACCTTATTTGCTTATCATTAGTGAAATGCATCCCATATTTCTCTAATACACAAAGGTAATGTACATCTGATTTAGAACAACCTCCATTGTGTTGATTAATTTCTAAATCGAAAAAAACAAGTCGTTTTTTTAATGTTGATGCACGGAAAAGAAAGATGATGGTATCGTGACATTTTGTGTCCTCTGCATGTGTTCATAATGGTTGTGTTTGTTTTGCGACTGAAACCTTCCTTGCACGACTTACAAACAACCCCCTTCTCCCATTCTTCCTATACCACCAGAAACCAACTGGTAACCGCTTCTACCCACAGTTTTTTTTTCGTGTGCAATAACAGTTTGTCGCTAATAAGCGGATGCAAAATATGGCCTATAGCACGACGACACGAAATATGGGAGAAGTCGGATAGGGGACATTCAGAAGTCGGTGGTTGTGGAAGATTCTTGAATTTTCGCGACCGGCCACGTCCCACTGAATTTCTCGTATAAATATCTCCAACAGCAGAACGACGTTACTTCCATTACACCAGGCCCCGCCGAATTCGACAATGTGCGGGTGTTTGGTTGCTTGAGTAACGAACACGTTAAAATAATAGCCCCCACCTCTGCCTCGTTATCATAGGTCCTCAACTAACCCTGAACTGATTGATAAAACAAAAACAGCTGATGTGTGCAACTAACACTCACTCTCCACCCATTCGCGTTGCAAAATGCTGGCAATTCAGTACCGCCTTCCACTTGAGCCGTGGAATAAATGGCATTGTGTTGTTTTGAACATCTGTCATTTTATTTCCGATAAAGCTTTATCAACCAAACAATGCGGTGAAAGTAGAACTATCGGTATTTGCATGTAGAATATAATTGCTTTATATTTTACATTGACGTAAGTAAGTGAGGTAAGAGTCTGCAAATGATCGATTACTTATATATGTTCTAGTAATTTGAAACAAACTCGAACTCATTCCGATGCATAAAAATACCGAAAATTGGCCAAAGTCAGATTACGAGGGTAGTAATACACGGCTAGTGTAACTTTTCGATTCTAGTAACCAACCTTGTTGGCACTGAGGATGATGTAATTTACGCTGATAGAAATAACGAGGATGACCACATTGCATAATTGATAATGTTTTTGGAAACACCAATGAGGATGAAATGGAACAACACTGTGAATTGTAACAATATGTTTGTTACTATTGGGTAAAATTAGAAATTTAAAAACTTTTTTCTGAACATCGAAGGATTCATCCGAGAGATTGTTATACGGTATACGGTATATGGATACGATTCAAATACGGTATACTATTGCATCGTATGTTTGTAAAACGCATTGTTGTCACAAACGGAAGCATTATTCTACCAAAGAAGGAGCATTCCAATTCTTAGTTTGATGTGGCTGTATGAGCATTGCGACCACACGTAGCGAGCGATTTGCTAACAACAATTGAAAAATCGTTACCATTGTAGTTTACCATTTGATTGATTTTGTGTGACGTTTTCAGAGCGCGATATGCGCTGATGATTAAACGGTTTGACGCCGAAAGATAAATGGAACCAAGCGCGCATGGATGTCGGCTGCCTCTGTGTCCCATTTGATCAGTGAAGCATATTGCACAGGCACATGTAAATGTTTGCAAATGAAAAAGATGAAACTGAACCCCCGTGATCACAATATTCAGGGGTTGGTTTTGAAATGGACATTTCCTGCCACCGGATCTTACGCCATGCATGCAGTCGTGCGATGCAAGTGCTGGTAATGCAGTAAAATAGTGGTCGTTTTCGTACGACCATTCCTATGCACGACATTTTGCTTTCATACCGTCCTTGTGTTCAACACTAGAAAATACTATGATAGAAGATCTTGCTGATGCTGATCTTGTACGCTTTTGCGAAATTTGGCTGACGGGGAGCGAATGTTTTATGATTTCCCTTTCCCGCCGGCAGCAAATCGCGCGAGACATTATGCAAACGATCGTAGATGAGCGTAGATGGATTTATTTCATCAGTATGTCCGGTTTCGTTCAGCCTTCTGGGTGGTGTGTGGTAACCGAGGTTCGTCTTACAAGTTCCCCACATTGCACATGCAGGAGAGATCGGCTTATACACAGGAACTTAAGCAGGAACAGGTTTTATAGAATGATTGCTTCAACTACCATCGTCTCTTTTTTATGAGAGCTGAAGTTCAAGCATGCGGCCAGTCAGTCTGTAAACTCTCCAGACTACCGTTCTGCTGCTGGGCAAAAATAAAAAAAAACAAGACGCATGCTTTTTGAAAACATAAACGCATTCCATAAAATTTCCCAAGAACTGCGATCGTTTTCAGCAAACGTGTATAAAAAAAAAACATATGTGAGCCCTAACGATCGCAAAGTTATGCGTAAACATGTTAAAAAGTTTGCGATATATGCATCAAGAAAAAAATATTCTTACATACAGATTCCGTAACTACGACCACTACCACACATTCAATTGGTAGGCCCCCCTTCAACTATGTTTTAAAATTTGATTGGGGGCTTTTAGCATTTCCAAGTAACATCAAGCGGAATATGAATTTACGGCACCAGAGTGTGGTATGGAACATCCAATTGCTGCTGTTGCTCTTGCTAATTGGACGCTCAATTGGTTAGTCGCGTCCGACATATGGTGGTACGTATGCTGGCTTTGCCAGATGTCATATGTCTACCTCTTGATGTGAATATTAGCAACGGGAACGAAATGGAGTTGTTTTGCCTCTATATACTTTTTTCTGATTTGCTGTCACCCATTCACCATTCCCATCTGAATGCGCCGACGGCAAGTGATGCATAAACATTATTATGTTGTGGTACTTCTGAGGATGCAGTGCAAAACAGATGGTGTTGCAATTACCACATCAGAGTTTAAAGGTGTACAGATGGTAATGGGGAAGTTAGATGGGAAGTCTGATTGACATTGTGAAGTTTTACATTTCGTTTGAAATTCTATTTCGTTAATGCTGTGGGAACATATCACATTACGCTCTGATTGTATCACCGACAGTGATGATTCGTTTTCTCTATCTATTCATGAAACATTGATTCGCATTGCCAATAATTGACACTTTTTCGATTTTGGTGCTGCCCATGTAGTACTGTGCATGTTCCAATTCCCGCACTCCGACTGGCATTACCCGTTTCTATGCGTTTGTTTGCCCTTTTAAAAAAAAGGGCCTTAACTACTATGCATTCATTACTCTGTGGCTGATAGAACCACAAGTGTACATTTATATTCCCAATTGTTAGATAAAGGGTAATATATTTTAATGATAACCTTCCATCGATCACAGAGCAGAAATGACCTCTGGAAATTCATAACGCGTATGAGCTGAAGCAATGATCTAAAACTAAACATTAAAAAAAATCCATTCCTTTGGGAGATTCCGCTAGTGCGATTGTAAAACTCACTACGGGAAAATTATATGACTACATCATCCATCAAACGGGCTTAGATGTTACCGCGAGCATTGGTAAAGGCATATCTAAAAATAAAAATAACGTAATAATACAGTCTTCGGTTTATTACCAAATTTGCAACTGTCCGTTTTGCCTTTTTTAAATTTGAGCCTCTTATTTAGAACAGAGTAATCCACGATAGTTACATTATTGAGTAACGTTTTACAAAAAAATGTAGAAAAATAACTTTTAAACCTGTTAACATACGAAGGCTAGTACAAATTCATCTACCTTTGTCGTATTTTATTACACTGTTTACGCATCAATTAGCGACACCAGCAGGGAAGCGAAGGTCAGCAGTTATGCAAGAGATAGAGAAAAGAAATATAATGAAAGTGGTAAATAAACAAACCGATCAACGTAAACAACACTGGGACGGTTTTCTTCACCCGCTTCGGTGCGGGAAGAAAAATATAGAGATATAAATCAGGCTCTAAATTTTACACAGATTCGTGTTGGTTTCGCTTGTTGTGTCCCCTTTCTACGGGAACATGTATGAAACCAGCATATTTTACACTAGAATCGTTTGTAGACATAGGAAAATGGACAGGCTGAATTATGGGTCTAAAGGGACCGAGGAACCTGGGCTGCAAAATGTTGTACTCAATTTGGTGGGTCATCACATTGGCATGTGCTGTCCCACGCACAAGAAATAACAATAACAATGATCCCAAATGAACGCCTTCCTGGCCCCGACGAAGATTACGTAATCCTATTGCTGAGAATAAACCAACGTTCAGGTCCTGTCTGCATTTCGCAGGAAAGCTCTACCTGCTATTTCTCTATACTATTTCGATTCACGGAATACCAGTCAACGATCTGAGGTTATTTTTCGAAAAACCAATAAGATCCTCCTATTTAAACATTTATGTTTCATCTTTGACACAAAATTTGCAAAATGCTCGAAATTCGTCTTGATTTCATTTAAACATTTACAAATTTTAATTCCGCAAGCATTTTAGAACTGTTCAACGGACACATTAAACCGCAGAAACGCTCGGAGCGACATCTGTCGGTGGGAAACATTCGTGCAAAACGTTAGTTTTCAAAAGTAACGGTTGGCAAACGAATTAATTTTCATGCTTGTCGGTGACATTCAATATAAAAAATTACCCTCGATACCGTGCAACAGCCACATTTAGCACCAACAGGGGAGGGGAGATCGGGGCGCTGCTGATATCATGTTCGCAAAAATAATAAATGCAATTGAAGCAAACGAATGTCGAAGAAAAGAACCTCATTGCTACAAGCAACCCTTATCTTTATTATCGTCGTTATCGTATTATCATTTACAACACGGTGACACAACACAGATGGTTAGATTGTGTTCTACCATAAGGGGCCGACCGCTAGCCTCATTTGGCAAAAGTGCATAACGGTGCCGCGTGTCGCTTGTGTGTTCTTACCTCGTCTTATCTATCACATCCCCCCTTCCCCCCACCGTTAACGACCTTCCTCCTCCCACCTGCAGTAACAGGTGAAGGTGAATGTCACAACCTCACAGTTTTTGATAAGTGTCGCCGTTCCATGCGATTGTTTGTGTGTATCAATTATCACTAGCAGACATCGCGGAGCGGTATGCCCCTCCCTTTCTGTCCCTACTGATAGTTGGGTGATAGGGCACGGGGATGGTGGTTTTGTTGTACCATTCACGGAACTTATCACAACCTCCGTGATGCGTGCGTTATGCATACACCTCTCACACCGGTCATCAATTAAATTGATTAGCCATAAATTTTAATACCCTTTAGCGGACTGGTCCGATAAGAAAGGCAGAAGGGTAGACAAGGGAGTGTGGCGGATGAAGGCAGGATGACGCGGATTTGGTCACATGCACCAAACGAGCTCGTGCTTGTCATCGTTGAACCGTGCCACTCTAAACGATTGCACTGCACAACCGTTTTGCTCGCGGATGCGTTCGTAACGCACACACGGTAGCGAGATAAAACATTCGGAGACCAATCAATTACTGTCTGCTGTCGATAACCGATGCCACTTCCCAAACCACTCCGTGGGAACGTGCCGAGGGAAGGAACAAGATCGAATGTGGTACGGTTGCTATCAGCTATAGGCAGACAACACCATAATTTTATAGCAACTCCTCCCCTATTTGATCCTTTCCTTTACCCTTCAGTGAAAGAAAACTGCCTAGCATTGCTACAGTGTGTTACACATGATTGGCTCGTATCTTTTACAAAAGTGTAAAGAAGTCAGTGAGACGTAAAGAAAATATGCTCAGCGATCAATATGAGGGTAGTGGGTGGCATGCATCCTTGAACAGATCGTGTGTGGTCGAAGGATAAATCCTTCTTGCGCTACTCGGGTTGTGGATGTTTTCGTTGTGTCGAACTTTTGATAAAGCAGCCATGTTCGACAAAGGGAAGCTTTTTACACGCTTGAGGTGTTTTTCTCCCCCATCACCCAATTATTTCTAATCAGTTTTCAATGGCATTGTTCGAATAGCTGAAAAGATAGAGGAGAGGCAGAGGATTAGAGCATATTGGCAGGGGAGTGGAATATGTGCGTTTATTTTTTTGTTAACGATTCCTAAAGTCATCGATGAACGCCGCGACATCAACCCGTTCGGCGACAGAAGAAGCTCCTCGCGGAGGTGGTAAATATCTCCGATAAGCCGCCGGTTCTTCTTCTTCTTCATTATCCTCTCCACTGTACCCAAGTGTGTTGCCCAAAACACTCCTCTGGCTCCCAGTCAGTGCCCATGGCTTATGTGCAACGGTGTCGATGGTGTGCGTTGATGATAACACGGCCACGAGTCAATAGAAAGAGTGTGTGCAGAGAGACCGGCCGCGTGCGCCATGTGGTGTGTTGATCAGGGAAGCTGAACGACACCCGCGAACGATTTGTGGGCAAAATGGTGGTTGGTGGGGGATAGGAGGGGGTCATAATTTGGTGTGGCTGTATGGAGAAACCCCAACGTCCATTGGGGGGAAAGGTCCTGGTGTTGGTGGCTCGTTATGGTCGCTCTGTCGCTTCACCAAGCTAACCATGACTCGGTGGGAGTGTGGGAGAAGGGTGGCAGGCAGCAGTAGGCTCGGAAGCGGCACAACCTGGACCGGCAACATCCGAACCCAGTACCACCAATCGGTCAGTCCATGTTCCACTGTCCGCGCGTGTACAAGTCAAGTGCGTGACTACGAGAGAGGGGGGTCGTCGCGAGTATTGCAAGTGTGTTCAGATTTCCGTTTCATCTCCCGGAAGAGGGGGGAGTTCCTTTGACATATGGTGCTCCAGGATCTGTTGGTCCTAGATTTGTAAACTAACCTATGAGGCCCAAAGTGAAGTGCGCTATGAATTGGGCCTGTTCTGCGACTCCAGTGATTTTATATTTTCGAAAAGTGACATTACATCCGTTAATATTTATCCTCCGCTTATTGGGAATATCGTATTTGTTTCCTATCAGTTTCCAACTGTTGGCTGATGGTTCTAGCAAAGAGCTACGTTTTCCGTACAAGTATTCATCAATTTTCAATCCATTGTAATGTGATAAAGATGATCGCTGGTGCAGGCCCTCGTTTTCCACATAAAATCTTTTATCCATGAACTGCAACGAACCATGCTGGGTGATCCTCGCCCGAACGCCGACGAAAGTAGTGAAAGCTCCCCCCACCAGCACAACCCACCGGGTGTGTGTACCACTGGCTCGGAAAGTGAAAACATCATGACCGGTAACACCGACACCTTCTTCCCAGAGTGAAGGTTCACGAGTGGTGGTGGAGCAATAATGCAACTCTGGTTGGGGAAGTTTTTTTTTATTTTTCATCGATGCCCATGCTCCAGTAATTGCACAGACCTCTGGGCAGCTTGCGCAGCAGTGGCGCCACAACCTAATTACATACGGCTGTTTGTTGGAACGCCGCATGGAAGTGTGCGCGCTCTTCCGGAAAGCTTGTAGTCTTTTTAACTATTTACCGTACATTTATACGCGCAGCTATCGCGCACTCATAGGTATCGGTAGTGAAAAGTGGTTTGAAAAGATTTTCCTATTTCCACTCTAAGAGCGAGTATTAGAGGACGATACCGTAGAAGGGAGACCAGATTAAAGTGCAAGAGTATAGAGGAATAGCGGTAGTGTTCTGCACAACGCACTGGATGGCGTTATGGCCGGCTGGCAGCGAAAGTTCTTGACGGTGTTCTATGGCGGCTTCGCGCTGTACGGAGTCGCGATCGGTTGGCTCTATTGGAGTGGATACTTTGAACTGGACGGGTAATCAAAAATTATTTATCCTTTCCTCCTCTTTCCTTGTCCACTCGATTAATCAACTGTTTTGATCCTTTTGAAATCGGGGGAGCAACGGTGGTCTACTAACACCAGATACATGTAGCCGTACTCAAAGATGGTTGACTGAAGTCAGCTAGCTTCTCAAGTGCCAATGATGTAATGTAGTGAGGCCCGCGCGCACCGATAAAGGAAAGTACCCGGTTCCCTTGTTCGATAGGAAACATGGTTTGGTTGGCATCACAGGCGGTGAGGGGCGGAGTTGATATTACAGATTTTATATTTTACACCCTTAGTTGCCCCCCGCTCTCCCTCCTATAGCTCTATTGTATGCCGTTATCACAGCTCGTTTAACAATGAAACGAGCGCGGTTGGTGATAAAAGAACGACTTTGATCGTACACCTTGCACAACGCGGACAAATGCACAATCTCTGTTCCCCGCGTGGGGAGATGATGGCCGACGGCGGGTGCATGGCCGGTACTTTATGAAGGTAATAAATGTGCGCGAAAAGGTACACCTCTCGGAATGTCCCCAAGTGCGGAAGAAACCAAACTCCCGGTCCCAATCGAGTGCAATATCTACGAGTAAAGCGAGTTGATTGTGGATATTTGCGGAGGTATTTAGAGCCTTTGCCTTATCTGGTTGCAAAACGCGATCCTTCGAATCGAAGGCCAAAGTCTTTGAAAATGGCAAATTGAAAAGACTAAACCAAACTAAATTTAAACACAAAGTTTAAATCAACAGTTGACGAATTTAATTCACGATAATATAAAATATGTTCATATTTTTTTAAGGTTTGAATTGAGATATTATCCTAAGACTAACCAAGCGTGGCATATCCTGCGTCATGGAGTTTTTCCTACAGCAGACAACGTCCAGGAGTCCCTCTTGCATGACAAATGCTAATTGTCATATGCCTTTTAAACTTTTCCTGCAGGCATTTCCTCCCCGATTTTTCCGCTTCGGCTATCCTGGTGAAAAGCAATGAATATTCGTGTAATTCACGTGCGGGAAGTTTGAAAGGTCAAAAACTTTGTTTACAAACAACTAAATTTGTACTGGGGGCAGCCACTAATTCTTACTCGAACGAGCGCGAGAAACTGTGTCGGTTGGTGTTCTATGTTTTATGTTGTTGCTTCCTTTCGAATTCCGTAACTACCGTCAGCCAGGGTACTGCCTTTCCTTCCCACTCCCTTCCGTATCCTTGTTTTTGTTGGTGGTAAAACGAAGTGCCTACAAACCGAATCTAGGCACAATCAACAAGCACACCCACTCCCACAGCCGCGGCCCCAGTGCCAACCACGCGTTTAGCGACGTTGTTTATTCTTGCCAAACGACCGACCCAGGACACGGGCGAAGAAACCGTCGGATGTTGCATGGTTTCCCTTGTTGTGACCCGGCTATCAATGGGATGGGTTTTTGGTGCACAGGACTATTAAAATGTTTGCAGAAGACAGATTAAATTGTTTTCAACTATGTGGTAAGGAACTTTTCACATTTTGATAAGGTTAACTACCACCGTATGAAATCAGAGTTGTTTGGTGATACATTTGTCCGATAGAAAAATAATCCATTCCCCAATTCATATGCTATCCTTCTTAGAAGCGGTGAACGCGTTGGCTGGAAAATGTCAACCTACACACACCGTAGTCCCGTTGGATGCAAAAAAAAAACAATATCCCCCCGTGCACGATAATATGATGTCCCGTGGCGATACACAGTACGTGCGTTTAGTGCTCGGACACACCTAATGGCCAATATGTCCTTCTTCGTCCTTTCCACACGTGAGGGTACAATCAGATTGTAAGCGCGCGAATTCGCATTTCCATTATATTTTTCCTGCTACTCTCTTTCATCGCGGAAAATCGAAAGCAAATGAGAAAGAGAGTACCAATGTCCATCTATCAGGGAGGGGTTGTAGTAGGCTCTGACCATGTTGCATTCAATGGAAGATGAAGTTTGTTAGGCTTTTAGACGTTTCTACTAGCATCCATACTAGAGTTCGCTCCTCTCGCAAGCCAGACAAGTTTTCGTCCTTGTATTCAGCCCCGCGGTTCGAACCGGAAGTCCGTGCCGGTTAACGGTCTCTCCCAAAGAACCTGGTGCGATTCCTGGCCTGTAGAGAACACGCGCACTCACCGTGGTAATCGTGAGAGTGGCGTCGGTCTTCGTCGTCCGGTGCAAACACGCGCGCCCCTTGGTGAAGAAGCGGAAACCCATTCACCTCCTACCTACCGGAGAGGAAGAGAGAGAGAGATATATATTACGGGGTAGGGTGCATTCGCGTGCGCGCGCGCGTGCCCTTTTTAGCAGCAACACACTGCTTTTGGGTTAGGGTCCCACTAGGATCGTCACCGAGCCCTGCTCTCTGTTGCTTTACTTCCTTTTAAGGATACGCAATCGGAAATCGGGACCAAACAACCCGGGACGCGCGCGCTCATCGTCACATTAACATAAATAAAAGTGTGTTTGTTTTCCACATTTTTGTAATTGAGCAAGTATTTATGATTAGAAAACCTGAAGAGTGTTAGTTTGTGTTAGGAAAAAACTACTGCTAGACTTTTAGAAAGGACCCATGCTAATATCTAAAAGTATAATGCCTTTGCCAATAGAAACACAAAAAAAAACAATGCAGACACAGCCACGCCGGATTCCATGGGGGCCGTGCCCTAGCAGTTCCATGTGTGTGTGTGTGTGTGTGTATGTGTTAGCATCGTAGCAACAGAGAGATTGATGCAGAAGAGTGTCTCTCCTTGCTGAACGGCCGTTTGTTTCCCGTGTGACGTTGTATGAGTGTCACTGTTAGTTTTTTTTTGTTTTTTTGAATGCTCTCCTTACCCGAGAACCGGAGGCGCCCCTTTTTGGGTGGATTAGTCCGGCCGGCAGGACTAGTCTGTTCCGTGTCCTTAGAGCGGTAGGATATACATCCGGTTAGCGTGTCCGCACAGCACCCAACCAACTGCGACACACATTAGGAGGCGGCACAACAAGCGTGCTTATTTGTGCGTACGTGCGTGCGTGCGTGCGTGCGTGTGCGTCGTTGTTTACTCTTCTCCCAGTGTCAGTCCATACCCACCCACCACCTCACCGCTTCAATTGCTTTGTATTCGCGTGTGTAGTGCGTGTGTTGCTACTCATCTCGGTAACTGCTTTGTGTAGCGCGCGTTTAGTGAGTTTTTTTTTTGACACTGGAAAATTGAGAACTATAAAAAAGTTCTTTCAATGAAGAACGCAAGAATCAACTAAATATCGATAAGAGTGCTTTCGAAGGACCAGCAAGGATATAACGTGCCATTTTGGGGTGTGCCGGGGGTGAACATACGCAGACACGATCACCTTCAAACAAAAGCCGTAGGTTACACACAAAGGCAGTGACAAATTGTGCCGGAAAGCGAGTCAAAAATCGAATGTTTTATTGCCCTTCCTTGAAGAACAGCTTTCTATAAAAAGCAAAATTTTCCTCCCCACTAGACGATAGTTTTTCTTTCTCTCTATCAAATATAGAAAATTATCACACCCACCACCACCCGCCCGCCCCATGAACTCTGCACGCACAAACACATCCGGGTGAGATTCATCCCTAACCTCTCTTATTGATGCTCACTATCTCGATGTCCTTTTCCCTTTTCGCTGCTCAAACAAAAAAGGGTGCGGCAGGCGCGGCAAACTGGTGTGTGAGTGTGTGTCTGTGTGAGTGTTTGAACGGAAGCGGCACCTATTTCGCCCTTCAGTAATGTGCAATGCAATAGATTTCCACAGTTGTTTGAATATGGAGTCCTCCCAGGGAGTGAATGAACGGTGCAAATGAAGCAAAGAATAGCAACGAACGTTAACGAAAAAGAAAAGGAACTGTTGATTGCCGAACGGCACGGGTTTTTGATGCCGGGAGGGGATTGATTATCGGTGAGAGAAAATAGTAGCGGCGTCTCTCAACGCTTTTCCGGATGATTGTAACAATAATGATCGCACACACACATATACACAACCATATCCACACACGCTGCTTATCTCAGAGGAAGTTGAGAATAATTTATAATTAATAATTTTGGTTTATTTTAATTGCTTAATGAAATTTAATATAGTACAGTTTTGTGGTACAGACATTTTTTGCGCCAATGTTTCTTTTCTGTTGGGAAAACATTTGGAAACATTTGTCTGCAATTATCTTTAGCCAAGTGGGATAGCTGTAGCGCAACCGGTAACCTTTTCTCCAGTCCCTACTGGTGGTTCTCATATTCGAATGCCTTCCTGATAGCCTATTAAGTACACTTCCTTCAATCTAATATCAAATTTAAATCCTGGGCTGTGGACCAACCAACGCATTTCCCACGAAACTGATTCAAATGTCGAATGTGCGATTTTGTTTTTGCCTATAGCCTGTGCTGAACAGACAGCAGTCCACCCAGCCAAAGACTTAAGTAGTTAAGCCAAGTTTACTGAAACCAGCAGTACTTAATAAATAAGCCCCTCGTATCCCACGACTCCCGTTTTTGGTCGTTGCGATACATTTTTTGCGTGTGTGTGTCTGTATATGTAAATAGGAACGAGCTGTGAATGTTAAGTGAAGCGAAAGGACTAATCCATTACTTTTGGAAGAAAAACGCATTCGGTGAACACCACTGTGTTTTACGACAACTCTACTAGTAGCAGAACTGTTATACAGTTCTTGCCAACAGATCATTCCTGCGGTATATACACCCACTCGACCATTCCGTACTGTGTTCAACGCGATCTGATCTCCGGCACTCTGGAAAAAAGGAGCTGACGAAGACGAAAAGAAAAACAGCGTGGTGGCCGTCAGAAACAAACTGGTGATAGTAGTGATAGTCGGTGCAGGTTACCTTCGGAGTACAAGAATTCAAACGACTTTTTACCATCTGTCGGGTCGGTTAGATCGCATTGTCGGATCATCTTTCCTCTGCCAACACCAAAGCGTGAAGCAGCAAATATTCCGTCACGTCACTAGCGACAGTAGTAACCAAGCGCGTAACGACTGGCGGCAGTGGCAGTCAGGACCAAAGCAACAACTAGCAGATAGGACGAACGTCGTAAGCACGCGTCCTCCAGCATCAGCAGCAACAACTGGGCAGCAACAGATACAGCACCACACCTACACAATGGGCGGATGCGCGTCGAAGGACAAGAAGGACAGTAAGGTGGTAGAGAACGATACGGCCGGTGGAGCGGCGGGCGGAACTACCGATGCCGATGCGGCCAACGCTGGCGAAGGGTGTGTATCTAACTCGATGGTATTTTTGTCGAGGTAAGTGGTGTGCAACGGGCGGCCACAACAGCACAGAGCGCGGAATTCGACCACACACTTCGTTTTGTTGTTGGTTGTGGAACCATTCTGCTCTTTTACCTCCGATGGTTCCTACGGCTCACGAAATAATATCCTACTGCGTCCTTTTTCAACGACAATGTATGATTTACGAGAGATTCTTTTTCATTCGGCGATGAAAACTGTGAAAAATATGTTTATGGGTTTGGGGTTTCCTAAAAAATGCTTATATCCGAGAATTAAACTCTTTGAATTCGTTTTGAACTGGCGTCTTATTTTTTTTACATTAAGAAGCTAAGCTTACTATGATTATTATAATAAGTTTTACTAATCAGCTTAGCCTACTGAGTTCATCACATTATTTGAGATTATTCCACATCTGTCTAAGCGTGAATCGTGACAACAAGCCGTGATGCTTTTGCTAGTAGTTATTGGTCAATAGAACGAACAATTTATCAAATCCTACTAGGTACTGGAAACTTGCTCGATTGAACATATAAGTTGAGCGCGCTTCCACATACAACTATTTCTAATATTTCGGGTGGGGTTGTGTTTTGTTCATTCTTTTATAGAAACAAATCAGACACCATGGTTGATG
This sequence comes from Anopheles ziemanni, assembly GCF_943734765.1. Taxonomy (NCBI): domain Eukaryota; kingdom Metazoa; phylum Arthropoda; class Insecta; order Diptera; family Culicidae; genus Anopheles; species Anopheles ziemanni. The sequence goes on from NC_080705.1 coordinate 54,935,753, forward strand.
CTGCAGTTCTGGAAAAGATGGAGGCTGGCTTCGCCAAGCTGGCTGCCTCGGACTCCAAGTCCCTGCTGAAGAAGTACTTGACCCGTGAGGTCTTCGACGCTCTGAAGAACAAGAAGACTTCTTTCGGCTCGACTCTGCTGGACTGCGTCCAATCTGGTAAGTAAACGAAGTGGCAGTGAGTTTTAGCTTGCACGGGAAAAAATAATGGGTCTTACCCTTCCTTGATTTCCTTACTCTAAAGGTTTCGAGAACCCCGACTCCGGTGTCGGTATCTACGCTCCGGATGCCGAGGCTTACACCCTGTTCGCTGATTTGTTCGACCCGATCATCGAGGACTACCACAAGGGCTTCAAGAAGACCGACAAGCACCCGGCCCGTGACTTCGGTGATGTCGCTGCCTTCGGCAACGTCGATCCGACCGGCGAGTTCGTCGTGTCGACCCGTGTCCGTTGCGGTCGCTCGATGGAGGGCTACCCGTTCAACCCCTGCTTGACCGAGGCCCAGTACAAGGAGATGGAGGACAAGGTGTCCGCCACCCTGTCCGGACTGGATGGTGAGCTGAAGGGCAAGTTCTACCCGCTCACCGGCATGGACAAGGCCGTCCAGCAGCAGCTGATCGACGATCACTTCCTGTTCAAGGAGGGTGACCGCTTCCTGCAGGCTGCCAACGCGTGCCGCTTCTGGCCCACCGGTCGCGGTATCTACCACAACGACAACAAGACCTTCCTGGTCTGGTGCAATGAGGAGGACCATCTGCGCATCATCTCGATGCAGATGGGTGGCGATCTCGGCCAGATCTACCGCCGCCTGGTGACTGCCGTCAACGACATCGAGAAGCGCATTCCCTTCTCGCACCACGACCGTCTCGGCTTCCTGACCTTCTGCCCGACCAACCTTGGAACCACCATTCGCGCCTCGGTCCACATTAAGGTGCCGAAGCTGGCCAAGGACTACGCGAAGCTCGAGGCCACCGCCGACAAGTACAACCTGCAGGTGCGCGGTACCCGCGGTGAGCACTCCGAGGCCGAGGGTGGCATCTATGACATCTCCAACAAGCGCCGCATGGGACTGACCGAGTTCCAGGCCGTCAAGGAGATGTACGATGGCATCTCGGAGATCATCAAGATCGAGAAGTCGCTGTAAGGCGTCGGACAGGACGAGTGGTGTGTGTGTGTGTGTGATAGCTGATAAGGTCGTCCGGGATCTCCCACCTCTCCGCCCCGGTGATACATTTGCGGTTGTGGCCGTGTGGGGGGTGTGGATGGTTTCACAACCGCGCCACCGAACTCAATACCACCAACAAATCTCTCCCCCTCCCACCCTCAAAAATCCCTCTACCAACAACCACTACTGTGTAGCCCAACAACCCGCTCCGTTAGGTAACATCTCTATCTAGATTCCTAATGGCGAAGATAGGTTGTGTGGCCCACCGCTTTTCCATCCACTCACGGTGTGGCACACGATCAGACACGCCCAAAACCACCCTACCTACCACTCTTGACGTGTGTGCAGCACACGCGACAAGAGCAACAGGCAGCAGTGGAGCCGAAGGATACACAAAGTGTAAAAGAGGAGAGCACACCGACGGACGGGGGCAGACGGGCTTGCAAAAGGCGGCTGGCTTGGTGTGCCTCATCCGTCCCATCGCTATCGTATGGTGAGGGACTTTGCGGCATGAGCGCACTTTACAGCACAACACACATCATAGCGAAGAAGACAAAACAACAAAAGCATAATATAGTAGCAGCAGCAAGCCCGGAATATATGCAAGCCGAGAAAAGGATGTGCGCTTAACAGCAAGCAGCATTTTTTCCTCTCGAAGCAGTCAGATCAGATGGTAGAGAGATCAAGAGAGCGAGAGAAAAAAAAAATAGATCCAATGGAGAGAAAATGGATAAATGAATGAACAAAAAAAGAGAAACACATTTAATTGAGTAAGGCAAAAACAAGAAAGAATAAAAAAACAACAAACAAAACACTAAAACAATCCGTGATCCATGGTGTACTAATTTCGTCCTGAATTTGTACATAAGAAAGAAACCGCATGAAGTAACTGCCCTCGTTATTTTAAAATAAATTCTCATTCGAAATGTTATGTATATTTTTTTTACTGTGTAGGTGTTATCCAAATCATTACAATCCTGGTAAAATCCAAGTAGCGGTCATTTTGACCGCGAAGTAATTTTCGTAAGTCTCGAAAATGGCTGAATATTTAACCCTGCTTTGCATAGTGAGGGAAATTTCAATCATAATATCTAGTCAACAAAAAAAGGTACTCAAAACCATTGTACTGTAAATTTGTTGTTGCTGGAAACATTTTAAGCGACTATTGCGTACAACAAAACGCAGTTGTCAAAAAATAGCAAACATCACTATCAATTACCAGGCATTAATTACATCACCCTAATTTATTTAAAAAAAATAGAAAAAATCATGCAAAGAAGGGTTAAAAAAGGCTTCTCCAAAGTTTCATTGGAAACCATGCATTTCAGATTTTTCTGTTCGACCAGTAGCGACAATCATTTTCAAGATTTTTTGAATCCTCAACGGCTGCTTTGTTTTAATTTGTTGATTTTTTCTGAATTTAAATTCTTCTTATAAAATGAAATTTGGGAAAGAATTTTGATTCGATCCAGCGATGTTTGTACCGATCTAGAGGAATGATGGAACATGGATAATAAAGCAAAAATGCCAAAAGATAGTGGCTAACTGCTAACGGATTCGAAAAATCTGTAAAAAAAGAGGAAATTATAACATTTAACTATTACTCCAAAATATTCTGGCAAAATTCTTAACCAATGTATGCTGGGGTTAAAATCGCTTCCTCTTATTTACGGTACGAAAACGATGCGATAGAATGCGGAAGCATTTAAATCGTGCAATTTAATCAGACGATTAAATTAACTATTTTTTAAATGTATGAATTATTAAAGCACAGCAACAAGCGACATTGATGAGTCGAATCTATGTGAAACCGGTTTCTAGTGACGAATTTCGATGTAATATGAATAAATTAAAGGTAGTGTTGTCAAGCACACGCTATCGCTGGGTAGGTGGAAGCTGCATTCAAGGGAATTTTTGCATTTTGATATTCGGCTCATCCAATATCTACTACAAACTGTATGAAGAGTGGTCAAAAACCAGAATGGTCAAAACTATTGTGATCAGTATTTCCAACTAACGGTGAAATGACAGCATGTCGTTCACTACCAACATCTGTTTAGTATACTTAATTTGTCGAAAAGCTACCGAAACCTGTTTTCGATCTACCCCCTCCACCGTGCGGTAAACAAAGATAGTTAAAACATAGCAGCAAACGCTCAACAGCGACCGAATGGGAGCATCATCACATTTGGTGTTTGAAGTAGCTCAAGGAAGGTTAAAAGCGTCGCACAGAGTTTATTCCCGTCACAACGAGGATGCGAATTTCTTTCACAGTATTCATATTCGCAGCAGCTGCCGTGTCACGCGGTGGTTGTACTCCCGTAGATAGTTCAGCTCCCGGGATAGAGATCTTACCGGCAGGTTTGCATAAAAGTCTTTGAGTAAATCCTAGCTTTCGTCTGTGTTATTTACATGTTTGTTTTCTCCATAGCCTTTTCCGACACCGATCAGCCAAAGTATGTTGTTGTGGGTAATTCAGAAAGTACGTATGCTGTAGAGAATCTGTTTCATTACCTTTTATACGCCTAACGAAGCATGTTTGGTTTTCTAGCTGCGCCCAGAATTGATTTAACGGAGAAAGTTGTAACGAGGATCCAGTCGCAGCCAAAAATCCAAGAAACCAGACCCGCCGCGATATCAGTGCCCCAGTACCAGCAGCCGCAAACCAACTACCAACCACAAGCATCGTATCAGGACCGATCAATTTATCAGCAGCGCATTTACCAACAACCCGTTGTATATCAACAATATCCATATTACCAGCAACAATCCGTTTATGCACAACCGCAACCCGTATATCAGCAGCAATCTGCGTATCAGCAGCAACCGGTGTATGCTCCAACGCCATACACGCAACCGAGTAGCGCCCAATACTACCGACCTGATAGCCGTCCAATGTCACCAGGTAAGCAATAGAATGGTTATATAAATCAGGCTTACATTGTAAAACTGGAAAAACAAGTTTTACTACCTTTAGAAACTAACAAAAAAATGGATACTAGATCAGTAGGACAAGCTCCTGAATCGAACGAAACTGATTTCAAAGGACGAAACCAGTTCGGGTTGAATGAATACGGAAATTCGGAACCAGCAGCGCATTGTGCTATTAATTATTTCTATGACATCATTTCAGGTTTCCTCGACACAGTTGCGATGGCGTTCGGTATAAGGACCGGAAATAGTAGTCCTTCTCAAAGCTTGCGTGTGCCAACCTCCCCTCTATCACTTACATCACTGTTGGGTGGTGCGTTACTGTTATTAAGAAGTAACGAATAGCAACGTTCATCGAAAGAACTAGTTCTCGTGTATATAAGTAAGCAAAGAACTGGAATAAAGAGAGTTGCAGTTTAACCACCGATCGAGCAAGTCGTGTTTATATTCTTCCACACAAGTGTAGTTTTTCCGAACAGGTTATGGGCCCAGCTCCAACCATGGAGAAGGCGAAATACAACATACCGCTTTTCAACGGAGACACCAATTTCGAGAATTGGTGTTTCCGCGTGCAAACGGTTTTGGACGCGGAAGGTGTGTGGAATATAGTGTCGGCCGAAGACATAAAAATCGAAGAACCAGCATTCGCGAAGGCAGACAAAAAGGCAAGAAGCCTTATTGTAAATTTCCTTGCCGACGAATGCCTGGAAATCGTTAGGGAAGCGACCACGGCCAAAGAAATGTGGTGCAACCTAAGCAAGGTATACGCTCGAAAATCGGTAGCGAACCAAACGATTCTAAGGAAGCAACTCGCGCGCTTACATATGGCCGAGGGAACATCGATAATGACGCATTTGCGTGATTTCGATGAGCTGGTTCGTAAATTAAAGACAGCTGGGGCGAACCTTACGGATGGAGATTTGGTCTCGCAGCTGTTCTTAAGCCTGCCAGATAGCTACGATCCGTTGGTGACTGCTCTGGAAAACATGCCAGAAGCAGAACTAACGATCGAGCTAGTAAAACAAAGGCTCCTCGCGGAAGACCAAAAACGTAATATACGTGGTGAGAAAAGTGAGCGCGAAACGTCGGCAGCCTTTATCGGGCAAAACCATAAAGAAGTGAAAAAGTTTACAGAAAAGTGCTATAACTGTGGAAAAGTTGGACACTACAAACGGAACTGCCGAAGTAAACCACAAAAGTGGAAGAACAATTCGTCACGCACGTGTTTTATGGTTGATTGTGCAGAAAAGGAACGAGATGCATCAATGTGGTATGTTGATTCAGGTTCAACAGAGCATATCACGAATGAGAAGAGTCTGTTTAATAAATTGCAAAGACTTCCTGAACAAGTTACAATCGCTGCTGTGAAGGAAGGGGATCTCATTACGGCCACACATGGTGGTGATATAGATGTTTTTTCGGTTCCAAATATGGGTCCACCGGTTTTTATAACCATAAAAGATGTCATATACATGGAACATGCGCGCGTGAATTTATTATCAGTGATAAAGATGGTGGAAACCGGGTTGCAAGTGATTTTTCAAAATAATAAAGTGAAAATACTTCGCGGTAAGACCATCATCGCAGAAGGTGAAAAGAACGGAAAACTGTATAGTGTCAAATTTTATAGAGACAGATCAAAAATTCTTTTTGGTGGACGCATAGAAAAAGACCAGGAACTGTGGCATAGGCGTTATGGCCACATAAGTTCGAAGAATTTACAAACACTTCAAAAGAACAATTTGGTGCTAGGTTTACCAGTTTTAAATTCCGTGAAAAACAATTGCGATACCCAAGTATGTGAAGCATGTGTTCTCGGAAAACAAACAAAAGAACCGTTTGCGAAACGGCGAAGTGAACAATCCAGCAGACCGCTTGAAATAATACACTCCGATGTATGTGGCCCCATGCAGGAAGCAGGGATGAACGGCGAACGATTTTTTGTCACTTTTATAGACGATTGGAGTCGTTTTACAATGGTATTTCTGATCAAAACTAAAAACGAAGTGTTCGATAAGTTTCGTGAATATGAAGCCATGGTCTCTAAAAAGTGTGGCATTGGTATCTCCAGGTTGAGATGTGATAATGGTGGAGAATATAAAAACCATCGGTTTATGGATTACTGTAAAAGTAAGGGAATACAAATGGATTTTACCGTTCCCTATTCCCCGCAGCAAAACGGTACAAGTGAGCGAATGAACAGAACCCTAGTGGAAAAAGCGCGTACAATGCTTGAAGACAGTGGTGTTCATAAAGGACTATGGGGTGCCGCTATACAAACGGCAGCATACTTAATAAATCGTAGTCCCACGGAAGCTATCTGTAAAAGTACACCCTACGAAATGTGGAACAAAAGAAAACCAAATGTGTCCAATCTTAGAGTGTTCGGTTCGAACGTGTTTGTTCACATTCCAAAACAATTTCGTAACAAGTTCGACGGAAAAGCGTGGCGCGGAATAATGATCGGGTACTCAACAAACGGCTATCGAATTTGGAACCCCGCGAGAAGGGAAGAAGTTGCTGCTCGTGACGTTATTTTCCTGGAAGACAAAGTGCGGATAGGTTCGAGTCCAGTGAAAGAAGACAGTTCAGAGGATATATCAAACAACAATCACCAGAATGTCGAACAATTCAGTGAAAAGGAAAACACGGAAAGTGATTATGATAGCGCTTTGGACGAGACGGTGAACGTTCCTGAAATGGCAGATGCAAACGAAAGCCAAATTTGCAGTAATGAAAAGGTGTCAGAACTTCCATTAGTTGATGCCGTCGAGAATTCGGACAATGTTTCCAGAGAAGTCAACAGGCCGGTTCGCAGCACACAAGGTAAGCTGCCACGGTGGATGTCCGAGTATGTATTGGAAGCAGTCAACACGTCGGAAAGTGATCCCTCAACTGTACACGAAGCCATGGGTTCCGCGAATGCCGTTGCATGGAAGAAGGCAATGGATGACGAATTAAAATCACACAACGATTTGGGAACATGGGAGTTGACGGAATTGCCGGTCGGTAAAACAGCCATTGGATGTGAATGGGTATTCAAAAGAAAACTGGATGAAACAGGTAAGACCATACGGTACAAAGCTAGGTTGGTCGCACAGGGCTATTCGCAGAAACCCGGGATAGATTTTCATGAAGTATACGCTCCTGTAACCAAGTATACTACCATTAGAACAATATTAACAATAGCAGGAAGAGATAAGCTAATCCTGAGGAATATGGACGTTAAAACAGCTTACTTAAACGGAGAGATAGATGAAGAAATTTATATGTTACAGCCACCAAATTATGAACTAAATGGTCAGGAGGAGAAAGTCTGCAAAATAAAACGTAGTATATATGGGCTGAAACAGTCAGCCAGATGCTGGAATTTAAAACTTACAAAAGTATTGGAAGGTTTAGGTTTTAAGAAAAGCATGGCAGACGAAGGACTTTTCGTGACAAAGAAAAAGAAAACAACAATGTTCTTAATTGTATATGTTGACGATATACTTATTGCTCACGATAATGAAGACGAAATCAAACAAATTTCTGAGGAACTTCGTAGACATTTTTCGATAACGTGGTTAGGAGAAACAAAATATTTCCTAGGTTTGGAAATTCAAAAAGATGATTCGAAAATCATTGAACTGAAATATTGTCCATCGGAAATGATGAGAGCAGACATATTGACGAAACCGTTAGGAAATGTAAAGCATTCAAAGATGGTGCAAATGTTGAATTTAAATGAACGTTGAGGAGGAGTATTAAGAAGTAACGAATAGCAACGTTCATCGAAAGAACTAGTTCTCGTGTATATAAGTAAGCAAAGAACTGGAATAAAGAGAGTTGCAGTTTAACCACCGATCGAGCAAGTCGTGTTTATATTCTTCCACACAAGTGTAGTTTTTCCGAACAACTGTGAGTTTAAAAGATATATGTAGAATTACAACTTCCCCAAACATAATGGATTAAGATTTTCATATTTATTTTTGCAGGTTGGGTTGAACAAATTATAGTTTCAATTACACATGTGACTGGCTATATTCTAGCGTTAACAGGAGAGGCAGGATTTGCAAAGTTCATAGACCCTTTTAACCATAACCTTTCTTTTGAAATGGTTAGTGGCCCATGAGTTCAATAATCCGGAATGTAGAACATTGTTTTAGCATAATTGAAATTGTAGTCTTGAACAAAATACAAAATTGTGAAACAGTTTATGACTTCTTTACTTGACTTCTTTCTATGGGCTTGTTACGAAAAAGTTCCTGAGGAAAAAAGAGCTCGTAGTAAAACTTCCGCCAATGATATTTAAATACCATCCCAAATGAAGCCCCCCCAGCCAAAATTGCTGTCGTGGCTACACTAATTGTGAGCGGATGTACCTTAAAGGTATGCAATTGGTGAAACAACAAAAGCCCATGGGCCCCCCTTATTTCCCAAATTTATAACAAACTCCCTTTTTCGGTAGACCTAGCGCAGTCCGCTCGCTGCGCTCGCTGCGGGCGCGCCGCCGTTTCATACTCATTTTTTCACTCCAAATCATTGGTTTATGATGTCCATCTTGCTCAGTTTAACCAATTAGTTCAAATCATTACAGCTTCTAACGGAAAATCAACGGTTCAAATATTCAAACTGAATTTATGTGCCACCTATTGCATAACTTTCAGGCGCAAACGTGAAAAAAATGATGACGATGCGCCGCCCGGGGGGCTTTATTTGGGATTTTACCGAAAAATCTAACAACTAATGAAACAACGAATACGCTGGTAAAAACACGGTCGAATGCTTGCTAGGGTAAAAGAGTAAATGAGGCCCCGGCCGCCATGTTTTCGATCGTGGCTACACCTCTTGTGGACGTTTAAACTGAATGTATGCAATTGGTGATACATTAATTCGTTAAATTCAACCTACGAGTATTTGAACCGTAGTCTTCTTCTTCTTCTTGGCGTAACGACCTCTTGGTCATGCCTGCCCTTAAGGGCTTACGAGACTTGTTTCCCTGTTGTACGTGGATAGTCAATCCTCTCATACAGGGGAGGGTCCGGTCTCGGTTGGGATTCGAACCCACGCCGTCGAGGTGGTGAGCCCCGGCGCTCATGGGCCGATTTTCTAACCGGCGCTACCGCTCGGCTGTCGCGGACCCCCTTGAACCGTAGTGTGTACCGTTAATTTCGGCTACGCAATCAACCTAGGGGGTGCGGTATGAGGGGGGCCCACGGGCCCCCCTTATTTCTCAAAACTATAACAAACTCTCTTTTTCGGTAGACCTAGCGCAGTCCGCTCGCTGCGCTCGCTGCGGGCGCGCCGCCGCTTCCAAATCATTTCTTCGGCTAAACTCATTGTTTCATGCTGTCCATCATGTGTGGTATAGTTTACTTACTAGTAACTTAACATGTAAAAGTATGTTAACCCGCATTCAACCTCCACTGCGTGATTAATTTAAACCGTTATGTTCTTTGAAATATTTGAAAAGTATGCATGCGTCTCGCTTTGCATAGCTTCAGGCGCTTAATGTGAACCAGTAGGAAGAGGAGAATCTAGCCCTTGCCTCATTTACTCTTTTACCCTTGCTAGTTGGCCAGACTTGCACAGTAAACAGTAATACCCTTATTAGACGAGGGCTTTTTCTGTCATCTTTGCCCAGTATTTACCTGCCAAAATTGGCTTTTGACATAAAAATGCTGTCCGCTCGTGTAATAACGCAAAGTTCTACTAAATGTGTTTTGCAGTTGATTGATCATTTTCATGTTTGAATTTAGCGTTTTTTTCAACCAAGAGTAACGAAAAAAATCTGTTGCAAACAACAGAGCAAAAAGTAAACAAATCGCCACTTTGACATAAAAATACTACCCGGTTGACAGAAATTGGCATTGTTGCTGGTACTACCCAAGGAGAACCTTGCTGCACGTTCCTACCAAAGGTATACATGCCTACCTAAAAGAACCTTGCCAAGTGTATTTTTGGTAGGCATGGACTCCTCATAACCTACCAATATTTTTTTTTTCGGAGGCACCGCAGTGGAAGGAGGTACTGGCTGTCAAACCTTTGTTTGTTTACTGTTGACTGTGCAAGTGTGGCCAACTAGCTGCGAGTTAAGAATAACGCTTTCGCGGGTTTGGGTGTCGGAATCGGAGTGAAGTTTATTAAACAATGTGTTAAACAACATCATGAAACATGGTAGGAAAAGGGCAGGAAAGGAAACAGGATGAGACGATGACCCTTAGCGACAGGCGCCGAAACTGCAACTCAGTGTTAATAGTTGGTCGGTGTCGGTTGGACATCGCGGCGATCATCGGTTGTTACCGGGTGTAACATAGCATCGGTGGCCCGTGTCCGATAGCAGCGCTTGGATCGACCGACTCGGGGTGGTTAACCGGGGCCGGGTTAACTCGCACCAGACAGTAAGTACGTGTGTAAGAACCCACAGCAGAGAGTTCTTACTGATGATGATTTCTCTGCACTTTTCACACATTTCAGTGTCTCGACAAGGAGGAAGAAGCGGCTTGAAATAAACATGAATGCATTCTACGTGTTTTCACTGGGCATGACGGAGTGGTGCTGCACATCGTACATCGAAGGAGCCTGCTACGATCCGTGGTCGCTGTTTGCCAGCACGAACCAGAGGAGGCGTCGGACGATTTCTGAACATTTCCCCTGATTGCCTTCTGAACCGGACTATATGTATATAATATTATCGGTGTATCAAAATAATAAAACAATCAAAAATTTTTTCCTGCATTAAAATAATTATTTTTGGAAAGAAAAGATATCCTGAACCCAGCTCATATAATCTACTACGAATGGGTATACGTTTTTTGCGCGTATAGTCAGAAATAGGTGTTATAAACACGTTGCACAGTCACGTTGTCAAAACTGTTCTCTTTTGCGGTGTCCCGCAAGTATTAAGAGAATTGTTTTACCCTTCTTTTCAAAAGTGTTTTACATCCACAATTGCATAGGAAATCTGTTGCAAAATAAGGGGTAAAAGAATTCTCAAAAGAAGAGCGATCAGTTCTCAAGAGAATTCTTTTACCCCAAAATAACGCCAAAATTTCTCGTTGGGTATGTAGT